>NC_039481.1:6142955-6442955 GCF_003590095.1 Trichoplusia ni
GAGAAGAGAGATCGTCAGACAAAGGACGGCCGAACGGCTAGCTAGAAACCAAGCGGCCATGGTCTCTCAAGTTAACCGGGATAGGCGTCCCCCTCGTGTGTTTCAGGAAGGAGACCTGGTCTTTGTAATCAAGTATGCCCAGTCCACGGGGAAGCTTGATCATGGCATGCGCGGGCCCTATAGAGTGGTTCGTGTTTTGCCTGATGGGCGCTACGAGTTGCGCCTGGTGGCCGGTTCCTATGGCAAAACAACCTTTGCCGCTGCGCAGTACATGGTGCCTTGGGAAGGCGAGTGGACACCTGAGTCGTGTGCTGGTTTCTTCGAGGGTAAGCTGGTGCCGTTGACCAACTTGTGTGATACCCTTGAAGAGATGTCCTGGGGCAATGTTGCCTTTTGGACTCTATGGAGATGCCTACTATTCATGGGATTAGTAGTGTTGTTTGGCCTTTTGTCGGTGTGGTGCATCCATTGGGTGTACCCACGACCTCTGGAAGCTGGTCGGCTTTGCAAACCGATCAGTCGCTGTGAGATGTGCGCTCATAGCGTTCTTTATTAAGCATGCTAGTCATAGTTATTTTCAGTTATTTTAGTACCTAAGTTGTCTGAACGTTGGTGTTTACTAGAGCTGGAGTTATTTATTTACAAACTACAAGTAAAGATGATTAACTGGGCTACTAAATAACGACGTTCAAACCCTCTAATTCTATTGGTTATTCTAACACTAACACGAATTAACCCGCATGAGAACAACATGGGCTGGTGCCCTTGATGGTTAGTAATAGATTTACTTCATCCACAGACAATGACAATGATGATGGTGATAGTTTAGTTGAAGACCAGCTACTCCAGTTAGAGTCGCCTACACCAGAACCAGTACCAGGGCCCTCATCAAGACCAGATCACCTGGAACCAGAGGCTTCTCGAGGACTTGACATGCCCGATCTGAATTAAAGCCTGGCACCTTCTGGTTTACCTGACGAGGACGTCAGGATGTCAGGAAAGGCCGTGTTGGACATTTCTTTGGTTAAGAGTGGGGTAGGATGACAGTTTCTATATAAGCGGCTGAATACCGGCGGCTCGCCCCTATTCGGCTGCCATCCGTCGTGCGAGATAGACGTAAGGTTATAGTTTAGGTTCTGTCATTTCTTTTATAAAGCAAAGGTACATCATTATTTCAGTTTGTTATTATTTTGTGTTAATCGTGTGCAAATAAGTATTTGTCTCATTTATTTTTGATGATTGTTTACATAATTGTAATTTTAGTTTTAAGGTAATAAATCGTGCTTTTTAAAAAACTCTACCCGCTTCTGATTTCTAACATTATGATAATTGACTTCTACATAAGCTGTCATAAATCGTATAATATAGAAACAGTATCGGTCAGTCCTGCTCAGATTGGCGTTGATAAGCATTGATTGTATTCAGGTGAGTTAATATCCTGCTTAGTACGTTTGATTGGCAACGACAATGAACCTGCAATCCTGCTCATGTTAATTGGTTAAATGATTTATGAAAAAATAATAAATAAGCTTATTTTTAGGTACTACTTATCGACTGCATTTCGAGTAGACAGAAATTATTGTTATTGAAGTTAGTTTGTAAAAATCGAATAAACATTTTTATTAAAAAAAATGCACTGACTGACTATGAAAAACACATTCAGAAAAACTGACAGAACTTTTTTGGATTCATTTTAAACTAAAAAAAATGCCCATTTACACAGCATGTAGCATTAGTCGCCGCTGCAGGCTCCGGAAAAGTGTCACACAACCATGGTCCGATTCCATTCATCAAATTCTAATCCACCGCTCCAGCGACCTGTTCAAATTCAGCGGCTCGTGCTATATCTGTATGGATTTGTTATAAAATACAGTGCACACTGCACAGTGCATTCACATTTCAACACGAACAAGGCACGTACGTCCGAGTGACGTCTAGACAGCGGCGGTGTCGGCGTCCGAGACTCTCCCGGCGCACACTACGACAGTTGGCGCGCAATTCGTCAAGAGACCGCTCTACCGTAACTAGAGCTCCACTACTCTGCCGCTGCTTTTTGTTCACAAACAAATAAAGAACGCAGAATGCAAAACAAGCGAGCGATACGATACCCTGATACACAGCGAACGTTATTGATAGTGCCTGAAATATGCTCCGTCATTTTGTCTGCAGCTGAAACGAGCTACGTTGTTAGTACAAGATGTATTGTACATATAAATTCGGATGAGTTATTTCTCGAGTACAGTTCGTTTGTTTCGTAAATAGATCCAACTATCACCAGAGCTTCAAGTGCAGACCGCGCGAATAATAAGGGCGGTCAGTTTATGTGTTCCTAACAAAGTTGCAGAACGGCAACCAAATGAGATTTTAGGAGCACATGGCAGTGTTGGCTGTGAGCCACAAGACAGACTTAAAGAAAATTTACTGCCCACAAAAATTTAGTCTCGCTATAACGCGGCCTCCCCTCCGGGACGCAGCGCCACCGGTTAGATTAAAGTTTTGTTAATATGGAAAGGTTGCTGCGGCTTACGATTTCCCGAGAGGTTAAAATGAAAACATTTCAGATATCCGAACTCAACGCAACTTTAAGTACTTCGACACTATGGTGAACTCTGATAAGAGTGTTCACTCTGATGTGGGTAGCAATATATCACAGAGCCCATACTCTTCAACACTCCGAAGGACCGCAAATAAATTTAGGCTTTTCAAACGAAATCCGTAAATTGTAAAAGTTGAACTGACAAGGGCATAAACTAAAAAACGTTTAGAACACGAGTGTGTGTTAACATGCGGCAGACACAGCTAACAGAGGTCAAAACGTCGGGTGCGCTTTGTAAATGTATGTCGCGGTCATAAAACAAAGTGTCTCAAAATCACAATTTAAAGCGTCGAAACGGCTTTCATTTGCAATGCAAAACCTCTTTACTCAACGCTCCTACAATTAACTCAAAAATTACCAGCATCTGTAACCACAACAACGTGAGTGAGCTTTATCAAGATCGGCTGGTGTTTTAAGAGTCTGTGTTATACCTATTAGTCGGTGCCAATCAGTATAGTTAGCGGACGCCTTAGGAGCTTCCAGACAATCTCGGCAAATGGTGTCATTAGTTGAATGCGTAGCAGCTCACTGGCGGGTAACGAGCGGCTTAGCTCCCGAGCTCGCGATCATTGAACAATTTGAATAATACATGAAACACTCTCACCTCATATTGGCAAAGTTACTATGGGGACAGAGGTTGTAAGGCTTTGTGTAAATCCAGATAAGGGTGCAGTGTGCACTAAGGTTTGCATACTGCCTCGTGGTGATGATTAATATCAGTTCGATAAGCTCTGTACAAATGAAGTGACAGAGACAGGGCGATAGTTTTCTCACGGGGGTAATTAATCAAGGCAGGAGCTGGCTGCCGGCGCGGACGATAAATCATCGAGGACGGCCTCTAACGAGCAGGTTCTCCAGGTTCGGGCAATGAATTTGCTTAGCCCAAAATGCCCAAAATACTGTTTTGGAATGGAATTAGGTATCTATATTGATGTATATTAGATGTCTAGGGTTACTTAGTCCTTATTGAAACAAGGAATTCTAATCCGCTTGTATAATATAACGACATTGTAGTCTTAAAGGATGGACTTAACAGTAATAATTAGTCGAGCTAGTTCTACATCCGGAACTTTTATGCGGTGAAAGATCTAATAGATAGCAGATAAACAGATGCTGATTAACAGGCGTATTTTAGATGCACAAGAAGATACATTAAAATAAATTCTTACATACATACGTAAGGAGCAAGTCATTCCTAATTATCTTTTGGGAAAAATATATGATAGTATGGACAGTAGAATGTATCTTAAAGACCACGAAGCAATTTTAATGCAGGCTTTTTAGGCACGAGACATCTCATCTGGAGTGCTAAGGAGAGCTCGCCACACGCCGTCGCCTGCCCGCCTTATAATTATCTCGCTCCAAATCGGTAAAATAAAGTCCGCTACGAACTCGTTTAATTAACTCACCCGTTATTTTAGTTGAAATCCACCGAACAGGTTGTCGGAAAACTTGGACAAATTAAATTAAAAATTGCATGAGCAAAGCAGCGACCAGCATCAATTTACTTGCAACAATTTGTTTCTGAAATCGCGTCTGGTTCACGTTACCGAAACGTAAGTTGAATTAGTTTTTTCGATAGTTATTTACACGTTGTTTTCAGTTTTTAGGTCAGTTTGGGACCTTTCCCACAATTTTGTATTTCATAAAATGGACAAGCGCGACAAGAACTCCGGAATAAATAAAAACTCGGCATTCGAACAAAGTTTCGCTCGATGGTTTGCGAGTTTCTGCTTCACCGACATTTTCTACCTGTTTTGAACGCCATTTTGTGAACTGCCACTCTTTGTTAATATTTATCTTTTTTCGCATGTATTAAATAGTCTCTACGCAATTTATGACTTTACTGATGCAATGTTATTGGTGAAAGTTTAATTAACACAGTTATTTATTTGAAAGCGGATACAAAAAAGAATAATCTCAAAACTAATATAAATAGACCAAGCCTCAATTTTTTTTTCTCAAGTTTAAAAAATGTAAACTATACTCAAAATATGTATCTGTATGTGTGTGTGTGTGTGTGAGTGTTTGTGTGTACTCGGTGTGGTAGTATAAATACTGAACCGAGCATAATGGGTGTGTGAGTTACACGAAACATATGGTTTTTGAATAAACATTCGCCTCCGTTTAAAGTGGTCAAAGTAGCTACATCAGAGGGTCCCCTTTGTATTGACATAATAATATTTTCCAAAAAGGTATATTAGTTGTCGTGTTGGCAGGGCTGGCCCGGCCGGGTGGGTCGCCGCAGCGCGGGTCACCGCACACCGCGGCAGCCCTGAATGTTGCGCCATATACGTACCATGGGCCCTGAATACTTTATGCACCAAGCACACCTTGTAAAATATGTGTACATTTCCCTTTTAATTAGACATGTTATAGCGAACTTTGTCTCTATGTTAATTTTTAACAGGTGTTTAGTTATAAAATTGTTTATCTTGTAGTTACTACCCGAATTTCAGTTTTTCATCAAGAAAGCAAGAGATTTATTCACTGTCTGGACGAAAAAAAATATTTTCCGTGGACTTCAGTTGAAGTTTATTATTGCATCACACTTAAATACTGTAACGATATAAAAATGCAAGTAATTTAAGTCTCATTATGATCCCAAACGTTAATGCCAAATTAAATAGCTGACTCCTCTGTCGTGCCCCCTAAAGTTATTGAAAAAAAAATACTGTAAGGACAATTTATTGTTATGTATTTCCTGCAAAGCCCTAATGCTTTTACCAATTATTTTTTTCTCATTTTTCCTCTCTGTGACCCCGGTATGTTTTTGAGACAGTTGTATTATCGAATTGTTTCTCAGTGGCTGGAATCAGCGTTTAAAGGGAAAGAGATGAGATGAGATTTTGATGGAAAACACCGCAGGTCTCATAACGATTATAGAAGCAGATTTGAAGAACATTTTGAAAGTTGGTATAAACCGATGGTCAGTGGTTAATAATAAAAAGAACATAAGAATGCCCAAATTACAAATCAATGCGGATCAGTAACTCATTTGAAGAATAAATTACTTTTTCGTACATGCCTCATTTTTATTAGTACCTGCTCTATGAAGCTATGCAATCACATGGAGATTAGATATCCGATATACGAAACGACCCTCTACTATACTCTAGTTGACTCTTTGTCTTCACTACAGTTTTGTAAAAAAAACCTTTGAAGCCGACATTTGTCTGATTGACTGACATAATTATTACGTAAAAAATGGAAGTACGCACCTTTGTAAAATAAAATTGCAAATATAAATCTCATTCAATGAATATCAATAAGAGATACTCATTTAATTTAAACGAAAAATATAATAAACATTTTACTTTATTTACCAAAAGCACTTTTCAATGGAATTTAATCATAATTCCTGGAGTAAAAATCGAAATTTTTGATTATTTCCTCGCTTATTAATGAGGTTTAATTTAAACGCGACGGTTGGTAATATTGTGAAATATATTTACATTGATGTATTTATTTCCATATCATCAGTGAGGTATTTTTTAATATTTTGTGTTTTAGTACCATAGTTGTGATCTAGGTATTTCTTTTTTTATATTTTTAGGGTTTCATAGCATATGATAAAAAAACGGAACCCGCTGTCTTTCTGTTTTTCACCAGGCTCTTTCTCATTAACCGTGTAAGTTAGATAGCTGAACTATTTACAGGTGATGTATTTTTGTTGCTTCATTGAAATATTTATTGCAGTAGCATTAAAATCTATACTAACATATAAAGCTGAAGAGTTTGTTTGTTTGTTTGAACGCGCTAATCTCAGGAACTACTGGTCCTAAATTTTTGTGTTGAATAGACCATTCATCGAGGAAGGCTTTAGGCTATAAACCATCACGCTGCGACTAATAGGAGCGAAGATACAATGGAAAATGTGAAAAAAAACAGGGCAGGTATAAATCATAACTTATATCCTCTACCCACGGGGACGAAATCGCGGGCAACAGCTAGTTTTTGATAAGAGTCAACCTAGAGATAAAGATTAATACGCGAGTGCGTTAAATGAAATCATTATAAAAGCACCCTGCCAAAATCGTTATGAAAAAAGGTCAAATTCCATAGGCTTAAAACAATTATCAATTAAAGTATAAACGTCCGTCTAGAATTCCAAACGAATCCCTTCCTTGATAGAGTAATTGGTGTACAAACATACATATGTCCAAAGAACAGCTGATGTAATAACGCTGAGGATTATAATTACTTATTTATAGTTCATGCTCTAAGCGCTTAATGAATTCACTAATCTTTTATAGCTGCACTTAGATGGAGTTAATTGTTAATAGAGAGTGGTCGGTAATTAACTGTGTTTCTCGGTATTTTCTATTTTTAGATTAGTGATAAAACTACGGTACCTGATAGCTTCGTAGTCAATTCTTATTCTGTTAGCTTTAATTTGAAATGACATACTTAAGTTACATTTGTAAAAGGTAAAGATAGAGTTGATATTAGCCCTTGGTTAGATTATAAGATTAGAAATTTAAGGTGATTAAAAATAATAATAATTAAAAAGTTTCATAAAATTGCCAAATGAAATTCACACTGGAACAAGGGTAGATAGATGGTCATTGTTTTAATTTGAAGCACGCATTTCGGCAGCATGTTTAGTGATTAGTCATAAATTCTATGGTTTAAAAGAATAAGAGTGACCTCCATAATATGTCAAGAATGACGTCACGTAGAAACGACGATAGATGGCCAGTACGATCTAGCACTAACGATCAGAAATTTTATTCGCGTCCATTAGTACAGCATCCGTATATACGGAACAGCTCCACATGACCGTTGCATCGTCTGAATTATTTACAATAAACGTTGTTCAGTTAAAGATTCCTGTTACAGTTAAAGACGGTTTTCTCTGACCGTGGTACTGTAATCGGGAGGCGTGCCTTCCCTCATCTCCAGGCTAGAGATAAATGATGAACGTGGTTTTAGTTTTGCGAACGGCATTTATGGGCTAAGAGCACTTACTTTAATGGTTTTTAGGGGAAAACGATGAGACAACAGAAAGGTTTAGTGGAGATAACAAACTTAAGATAATGCTCGGCAGAGGTACTCGCCAGCAGAGGGAAAGGTTTTCGATTTTCAAACAGATATCGAGCTGAATGGATAGTTTAAGATTGCTGCGGTTTTCTGTATCTCGAACTTCGTTGGTGATACGTTAGGGCCTCCATTTTGATTTTGTGTTAGTTGAATTAGCCTATTGCTTAGCTAGCCATCAGATTATTTATCTGATCGCTAGCTAAGCAATAAGTAAATTGTTTTAATAGAATGGGATGTGCATTCCACGTGCTCAAATAACAACGAAATAAAATTGTTATATCCTCAATACAAAATTCAAATCTGTAGTCTAATGCCACGTAATAAACCAGTTTGTTTGCATAAAGAATGACGTAACAACACCATTCATCTCAAACTAATCAACCCCAATTTTCTCAATATCAAAAAACAAAAGAGCGACGATGCTCCCGAAATTCAGATTTAATAATTCGTTGGATATCAAAACGAGGTAATAAACATGGTGGATTGTGGTGTAGCAGTTATAAATGGGTCTCATTTATTGTCTTCGCGGTTCCCTTTGGCACTAATGAGCCCGAGAATCACATTTCCGACCGAATTCGTGGAAATTTCGATTAATGTACACAAATGTACACCTGTTTAAATAAATCACTGTGTAATTTGTCAAGCTGCCGATGTCAATATATCGTTTTGTGTGCTTACTCGCCGCCGTATGAAGGAGGCCTAATGTTCCACTTCTAGGGGTTATGATGAGAGTACATGGCTCTAGAATAGCTTAGCCGAATTTAAAGAAGGTTGAAAGGTACTAAAATTTATAGTCTTCATCGATTTATTGTTTTCAGGCTTAGGTAAGTCCGAGTGTTTGTTTATATATAACCCTGATATTAGAATATATAGGATGCTGAACGTTGTCTAGGTATTTGATAATCCGTGTGTTCTGCTAGAGATTTCAATTTAAAACTAGTGAAAAAAGGAAATATGTATTAATAAAAATGGTAAATCAATCACATTATGGAGAGGGGAAGCCACCTTTTAACCTACAGACCGCAGCTCACCAGCGCTGTTGAAAAATAATTGATCAACATTAAAATGTTCCGCGTCGATGCATATTTAACTCATTCATTCATGATATTGAATGCGCCATTTACAACAAATTGCCACATTCAATACAAAATACATTATTCGTACTATCAGCTTTAAATCGAGATAATTATCGTTGCGAAAAAGAGAGAGCGCAATACACACGCAATAGCGACGTCCTATTTCTACAACGGGAGCAGTCCAGTTTCAAGAGAATTTCTGCAGTAGAGTTACAGTTTCCAGCTACTTATAACGAAGGGCGAATTGAATACTACAAGAGACAAAGAAAACCGCCGGTCGATGCCAATTTAGCAGCTGGAGTTGTAACTAACGGATAAAAATTCAACGCGACACGTAACAAGCATTCACTACCTACTTTATTATGAAACACACTGCTTTTGTATTCTGATAAATGTTTTGCTACTTTAATGATGTGGGTATATGTCTGTAAGCTGTGTATGTATATATAGGTATAGTTTTATTGTGTGGTGGAGAGCAACTTTTTGGTTTCGTGTTGCATCTAAGAATGTTCCAAATAGAAATTTTGGCGAGATATCCTTAAAAAAAATGTTTTGATACAAGAAATATCTTTTACCTCCTGTTGTTATTAGACCTATCATGGGCATGTAATAATATTAGTAAGTCAAAAGTTTCTCTTAAAAGGATGCATTTGAAGCAAGGATTGAGTTTGTACCTAATTACTTTACAAAATTACACAACTTATAAGCTCTTAGTTATAGTATTCTCTGTCAAACGAAGTTATTAATTAATTCTGAAATATTAAACCGCACTTCGCCAAACTAATTTTATCAAAATCCGCATCGCATTACGCTGGTATTGCATAATTGAGAAACAAATTGACAAGCGAAACCTAAACATTGATGTTTTCAATTATAATAGAGAGTTAAGCCGCTTAAAAACAATTGATGAACAAGCTATCTCCCGCTGAATAGCGGTGATTTGATATTTAATCTATTATCTATTGAATTGTTAGGAAAGTGTGGTGGTTTCGATTTCCTGTGTAGCCATGACGGATGCATTCCACCAGGCGGTGCACTGACACCGAGCAAATATTAAATATTGAGTTGGTTCTGTGAAGCGGGCCGGAAACATAGAGTTGTGACAAAACTTTTAAGAACGCAATTAAAAATAAACGCTCGGCAGAGTTCGAGCGCGTTCATGACGTGCACCGCCCGCGCCCCTGCCTTCACAGCATTTTTATTTACAATTTTAAACGATGACACTTTTAATTAATAAAGAATTACACATTTTTCTTATTGACTTATTTCGAACGCATGAAAATGTTTCAATTAAAACAATATGCTTCGCTTATCAAAAGAAAACGCCGAATCAATTGTTGAATATTACTGATCACTTGGAAATTTTTAATTAACATACGCGTGTTAATTGGCGGCAGAATTCTGTGAATCGTAAATGATGTCATGCATGAATAAAGGTTATAAATAATAATAACGATTTAACAAAGGTCCGAGTAAAAACGGAGAGTGGTATTTATGAGTATGTAAGTAATCGCGCGTGGATAATTTATGGCAGAGTCGGAGACCTAACGATATAATTTAGAGCGACCTTTGTGACGCTTGATAAATGAAACTACAGCGGGAAATTTCGCTTTTCGACACATTTATTTTCCTTGAGACAGGACCCGCCCTCCGCTGACTCGTGACGTAGTGTCTCTAACAAAAACTCGACCGACAAACGAGCTTCAGGTAAACATTAGTTCTGTTTACTTTTGGACTATTCTTATGCTTTTCATTTTTGATGTTTATTGATTACTTTATAATTGAGGGGATTGAATAATGGGTAACAACGATGTTGAATATATTTGTCACGTGATTTGCATCTATCTCTATCTAATGAAAAAGTCATTATGTGAAGTGCATACAAAACCATGTGCAAACATAAAAAATCATGAAGCGTATGCAGTATAATATCTTCCAATACATTTTCGCCTATACTCATTACCTTATAACGCGAAGTTTCCGAGACGCCGCCGCGCCGCGCACTACCCCTGCCGCCTCCTTTGTGCATCCCGCCATTTATTCTCCCAGACACTCAATATTTTCCATCTTCACTTTTCTCAGACCATTGAATAGTTACTAATTCCCCTTGAATTTGTACAATTTGAAATTTATACAAGTTCGTTCTGACGCAAAATGATTTCTATTATAAGTGGTTCGTTTTTCAGATGCGGTGTCTTCATTAGCAGCGAGTTCTAGTGAAATAAGTTTGAACACGTTTTACTGTAAGCTAGATTAAAGTTAAGATGTTATGATTCCAACTTTAATCAAAATGTGCATAGTTGCTCGCAAAGAATTTACAGAAGGTTTGAATACTGAATTCTTTATTTCAACATTTGCCAGAAACGTATTTAAGTAACGTTATTATGAGTATCCTAAGACAAGAGATCCTTCTTCACTTTAAGCGTCGCAAATAAACGTGTATGAAGGAACAATTCACCTTCCTCGGGGTGTTAACAAAGGGCGATGCTGCTAATTACTAGCGTCGAGTTTCTTTGACAGAACTCTCAAGTAGTTCTGCTATGCATTACTCTTCACGCTCTTGTTAACCTGGTGTAAAACGAATTATAATTATCAATTACAAGATAACGAGTAGCGGTGGATGTTTGGTAGTCCCGCACAGTCCGGCAATTTGATATGAAACCGGTCCATTAGCCGCGAGCCTGTAAGCCGGCGGCTGACCACGATGTAAATGTTGTCGATTTGTACGGCACGCCGCCGCCCGGCCACCCGGACGCCCGGACGCCGGCCCCGGACACGATCCACTGAGCTAATGAGCCCTTTACAGAGGTAGTGGGATCATTTCTCTTCCACCTCAAATCGTTTGATCATAACTTTTTTGTCAAAGTACCCATACTGAAGAACGAACTCAATACTTCATCTTCTATAAAAATGCTGTCTAGAATCATTGCATTGACCCGGGCTCCAACTAGATTTTATTACATGACATTTTCTTTAAAATTTCGTAATGGAGTTGACTAGCCAGTGTGCGCAAGATCGTATCACCGCCGTCGTTCAAAGAGACATTTTCCGTTCACAGCACTTTTCAGCGGTTGGCCGATAAATAACCTGAATCTTGGCAGTGCAGTATTACAATATAATACACAAGGAATGCATGTGAGTGGTGTTTGAATTGTATATTGTCATATCTACAAAACATTTGTCATGTATAGTGGTGAAATATTTTGTATAGACTTAGCAAAAGCCATTTCTTAGTCTTCAGAGCTAACATAGCTACGTTAACGGTGAATAAGTTTACGTATAATTACCAATGTAATATTTGTATATAAATTGAAAGTGCTTGAAAAATATTTAAAAAAACACTTAATATTTTTGTATACTTTTATGCAATAATTAACAATTATTTCTTTCAATTAAGAAGTCACTTAGAATTACGTAACATTTCCGTCCGACCCGGCAGCCTAGTGCTAAATATGTCAGTAACAAACACATAATTTCGGAGTCGGAAGGATGGAGATAAGGAATGTAATACCTTCATAAATTTTCGAGGGTTTAAGATAGAGAACAAATGTCCACGAGAAAATGAGACAAAACCTCATGTGGTTTTAAAATCTTTAGTAGTTTTATCTCATGAAAATCTGTGGGAATGAGAGGTCATAATAAAATAGATAGGAGAAGCTATAAAGCAGGCTACCTTTGGTATCGCAGCGTTAAGCTATTTTATTTACGTACTATAAACTTGTGTTGGGAGTGCGGTGCCGAGGGATTTGGCCCAACTTTCATAAATATGCAAGCAAAACACGTGGAAGTGTCCCTGTTTTTTTTTCTTTTTCGTGATTGAATGTTTCACTTTCTATTGAGAAAAAGCTATGGTATTTGTGGAACAAAGGGAATCTTCGCACAAGCGGGCGATATTGCCCGGCTGTACGGCTGATGTCGGGAAAATTGTGTTTAACGGTCAGGTACACTTCGCTGGAGCGATGCGGTGATTGAGGCGTCATACTGGTGCCGTACCGAGCGCTATCTCTTCACCTGCTTAGCGGGCAAAATGGACTTTGATATAACGGTTCCTACTCCTATTTATACTTTAAAATTGCCGTATTTAAGTCATCCTAAACACACAAAAACTATAGTTCTTTTCGGTTATTTTAGGGAAAAAACAAGGACTCATAGTATCTACCACTAAATGTTACACAACGACCTCGTATCGGTGTTTAAAAAGAAATTTTTCAACGTAATAATGTGTAAGGTTTTGAAAAGGGTCGGTGGCCGTATATTACATTAACTCTGGGAGGGTCATTCATAACAATTATACCTAACCTTAATTTTTGGCTCAAAACATGTTGTAAACAATGATCATAAATAAGAAAAAAGAACATTAGTACATAAAACGAGCCTCACATTTAGGTACTACAACTTTTTCCTAAATTACTAATCTAGACTTAATTCTGCATTAAACTTTGAGCGAATTCAAAATAACAACGAAAGCAAGATTGTCATTTTGGACTGATGTCAAAGTCAGTTTTGAAATTACTTACCACTCGTTAGATTAAGAATATCTTACCTTAATAATTTAATTTATAATGATTATCCCTTCAGTCTATTTTTTTATTCTAAAAGTAAACAAGCTGAGTTAACTACACCATCCGCTGAAACTGCATCAAATTTAATTAGATACCGCATAAAAAACGGTTTAAAAGACCCGATTGATACCATTCAGCTGTTCGCCACAGGGGGGCTTTACAAACGCGTCGTGACGCAACAAACGGATGGACCAACTTTGGCAGTTCTAACTTTATCTATGCATTATTGAATGCCTAGTGGTAGGTGGTGGAAGGTGCATGTCAAACCGCATGTGATGTCCTGGCACCCGTCGCCGCTCATAAGTTAGTTCGTCAGTTACATTTTCTTATGCAAATTGTTTTGCATATTTTTATGCAAACGTGAGAGAATCGTGCGGTACGTGCCAAATCTGGTCAACGAGTGCTATACATACATACATATCGCGGAGGCTATCGTATTAGGTTATGGGAAGTTTATTTTTATGACTTATATTGGTCTTGGCGAGATATGTTTAACCTGTGTCTTGATAATTTGCTTGCACTTCGGACACGAAATTATGTTCTTTTAAAATAAAGAATACATATTTTAATATATGAATAATAGATACGTATTACGGGTTACACAATTTTACGCGATAAAAATAAAATTTCAAGCATTATTTAAACAACGTAAATGCATAACCCTTGCTTGGCAGTCGAGCAAAATGTCACCGCAACACAATTAAAAAACAAAGTTGTGTTTAAAATTGTATCCGCCGTCAAACTTTACACTTTGTGGAAAGCTAGAATATCAGTATCTCAGCGAGGTTATATAAAGCAGTGACTATTTCGAGCTAGAGTGCCACGGCCTAGACTGTGTACTAAATATACCAACACCCGTCCGTGACGTCATCACCTCGATGCAACATATTTCACTGTAGTTAACTTTAAATATCGGGCAACAAAAGGCTGAACACAAAGACCTTGTTTTTTAATACAAAAAACCGTTTCGTTGAGCGGTCGAAACAAATAACACGATAATTAATTCGTTGTGAGAGCAAGTGTGTGCCTTTGTTTTCGACTCGTGAAGGATTTTAAATGAGGTTTGATTACTCTTTGGCGCCTAAGAGTACAAACAAGTTAATTTATAAATATAAAAAAAATCTCGCGGTACTGTACTACTCGCGAATCTGTACAAATCCGCTAAAGAAAAACAAATCGATTTTGAGCGTGCGTGCGGTGCGTTTTTTTTTTATAATGTCGATGTATCGATTGAACTTATTAAAGCGTCTGTTTGTAAAGTGCCCTCTCTACCAAAGTGTCATTTGGAAAATTGTAAGCGTCCATAGAAAACATTGCACCTATGGAGGTGACCAGTCAAATCGAAGCGAAATGGCATTTTCATACATTAATTTTCTATTGACGGCGACGTCAACTGGCCAGAGGGGCAGATAATATATTAAAAGTGGAAATTTCACATTTATTTTATGGCATTTTTAACCAGATACATATAATACCACTCTACACAGCCATTTCACGCAAATAAGGAATTTAAATACGCGCTATTAAACTCAATTACATTTCCGTCGCGTTGAATGATGATCGATTACTGTCATGTTAAAAGATTTTATTGTACATTCTGTATTATCCACTTTTAATTCACATATAATATATTTAGCTGTTTGTACCTAGTAGCGCTGGGTTTGAAGGAGTGGCTAATGGGTGGCTCCTGAGTACAATCCACGATTAGCAACTCAAATGCACTCAATGTATCGGTAAACTACTTTCAGCGAACACAATCTGACGTTTGGTCAATTTTTAAAATCTGCTAGTATTTTTAAGCGAAACCATTCCCAATATATAGTATAAAAGCGGTGAAGCCGCGCGGGTTTCTAGTCACGACGGACGATTCCATAAATATGGAGCGATATTTATGAAGTATTAAATATAAACAGCAAACAATCAATATTGTGCTAGCGTTAGTTCTGACCAACCCGAGTGTAGCTTTCAGTAATTTTGTTTGAGGAAAGTCTTTTTACTGCTTTATTACGACATTTTCGCTCTTTCTCCCTACCGCTGCGAGAATTAAAATTTTAATGGATTTTCAATGGCGGCAAGTGAAATAAAACCACCAGCACGGTGATTACACAGCTTCCGCAAGGAAAACACTACGTACTGGCTGAACATTGCCAATTTAATTGCGGTATTAAGTAAATTAATTAAAAACGAACGCAAATTGCTTGAAAACAAACCTCTTTCTTGCAAGACAGGAATTGTTTACGTTACTTATGATTTCATTTTGAAACGTTTGATCTGACAAAAGCTGCTCGAAGAGATTGGAATGAAACCAAGATGAGATTGCATCAAGCCGATCGTGCCGCAGTCGGCAGCAATTTCATTCTTATTTATAACAGCGCGTTTACGGTTGATACGTACTCTAAGGATTTACATATTGCATGTTATCGGAGGTTTAATTTCAGTTGAAGTCTCTCCACGCTGAATTAATTGAAGGGATTATTTAAATATATTCGACGAACTGCCGTATATTCGTTCCGTGAAATTATTGAGTACGTACATGACCTTAATCCTTTATGAATTGCGAAATGTATCTGTCAAAGGTTTCGTCGGTGTGAGCTTCTTTTGTGCACCTTTTTGCTCGGAGCCAATTATTTTGACGAAGTTCCCTTTTAAATCTGGCTGGCATGAAATGAAAACTTCTGACTTTGAGCGTATCTAGCATTTCTCATTCGGTCTTTATATGAGTGTTTGTATGAAAGTTAATTGGAGCAGTACATAATGTCTCTCTCATTTTATTACCTTTTGTTTATATGTAACTTGGTAGCTAAACAAAACATCTTTATTAAATTAAATCAATGATAATTGGTATTTTTTGCTAGCTGACTAATTACAAGTTTACTCAATGCAAAGTCACAGTCACTACAGTGACTTAGGTAACTCGAAGACTAAACAGGGCCATAACCACGTCCAACGGTCCAATATGTAGGTAATCGTACCGCGTGAAGTAGCGGCTTCTCCTTAGAGGCTCGACCCACGTCGCCGGCGAACATCTTACCGAGTTTTTATTGTCTATCGTATAATATTGATGGTTTCCGAAACGAGTTTTGAATTAGATTTAGCCAGCATATAAATCCAGAACTATGCCCACACAAAGGGAGTCCGAGAAAATCACTTTTGCAAGTTCTTTATCCTTCGGTGAGTTCACGTCTGATTCGCTTTTTCAAGAAGCTATTTCATCATCACCTTATGAATAAAATTTGTGTTTTGTTTTTATTTATTTTTGTTCCAAATTGAGCCATTATGCTTGTTGAAGTTGCTTCTACCTACTACATTACCGTGATAAATTACAATTGTATTTTTAGAAGTACTTCAAGTTGAACCTTTTTACACCCACATTGTATCTACAACTCCTACAAGTTAGGTTGCTCTGTTGCCATCCCACTTTGCCAAGTACTTAAAGGCCTTTGTTATTTTTAACCTTTAGAAAATTTGACACTGATTGATTTGTTACAAATTTCTGGACTTTTAATCGTGATCACTATTTTGAATATCGCCATAGTTACGCTTTCCTTTACTAATTATGATTTCACACTTAAATTAAGTATTTATAGCAAACTTTCATTGCTTATATACAAGAGCAAAATGTTGCTGAAAAACTACATAACATTGTTATGATTTTTTACAGATTTCGATATTGTTTGTAGTAGCGGGCAAACAAACAGCGTGTTTGAAGTGTTCGTGAGCTATTGTTATTGATTGTCCGCTATTCATCATCGTGTCATCTATCTTAGAAAATCGACGATAAAGCCCCCTTATATGTTACGACCGCTGTTTAGCATATCAAAGAGTCATCCTGTATTCATCGCTCTTTATGTATTTTACCTAGGAGTCTACGCGTTGCCGGTCTTTTACAATATTACAGTTGCTAAGTACAAACACGAGTTAAATTTTCACCTTTTAAAACTTAGTTGCATTTTAAATGAGCGCTAAAATTACACAAAGAGCTTGTGCTGCAAATATCCTCAAATATATGAGCGCGGGTGTCAGCACAGTTGCAGGCTCTGCGGCTCAGATTTAAGTGCAGCCGAGCGGAAGGAACGCCGACGAATGATATTCCTTAACAGTTGTGAGTTTGGGATTAAGACCGTCTCAAGTGGCATACATTGCTGCGCAGCACGGAATTACCAATTATGTGTAAGACTCGAGAATCTTGTAATTAATGCGCCTCTGCAATGTTTTCCGCTATATTTTTGCTTCGCGGAATATAACAGGTATGCAGTGGTGAAGCTCCGCCATTTTCTTAATGGCGCGCCGGCTTTAAGTGTCTGTGGTCTGCGATGAACGGGAGCCGCTTAAGACCCACTTGCGAAATTGCACCTTATTAGTTAATACCTAGTTGTTTTCCGCGTATTTGTAAGGCTATGATTAATTACTCTGCGGTTTTTTGTATTCTAAGCTATTTGTTGCCGGGCAAAGATTAAGCTGCTTATTTGCTTTTGAAAGATAAACCTGCGGAGTATAAGCTTTTAATAGATTACCCCGGTGCAGACTATGCCGGTTTTAGTGCTATGTTTTTATTTTCTAAATCATAACGAGTATCGACGACAGTTAACTAAGCCTTAGATGTGAAAGATCTTGTACTGTTGATAAAGAAATAAGTTCTTAATATGACAGATACAGATATCATTTTAAATAAATACTTACCCATTTCATTTTTTATTCATTTAATCCATGATTTTATTTAAAATCATTTTCTTCCCAATGCAAAAGAGAACTGTAAATAAATACTTATAGACACCTACAGTAAATCGTGTAATTAATATTATACTAATAAAAGGCTTTTGCTAAGAAATCCATTTAAACGGTTTTTCCTTATTGAAAGTATTGCGATCAAAAAATCTTACAATTAAAAGCTGAATAAAAAGTTCAATTCTTTCCTTGTGTTCGGTATAAAATAAATATAGGTAAAACAAAAATCCTAATCCAGTCAAGTTTGTTTCTCGAGTGTTCTTTGTTTACCAAAACACTTGGCAAATATTGGAACTTTTGAAAATTCAATCAAGAGCAAATATTGGCGACCAACAACCAACGTTATACAAAACCAGCAATAGAAGATCCCTTCTAGTGCAGATGAATAGAATAAATATAAAATTTTGCCATACAATGTTTTAAGGGATTTTCGAAATAATCATGTTTAATATGAATATCTCTACTAACCTTGACTCCCGCAGTAAGTAGAGCTGATGTATTAGTTCGGGTATCAAATTCCCTTCCTCTTTTTACTCGACTCATAACTGATTTTCGCTTTTCACAGTGTTGTTCCAGTTATCGCACTAACCACAGAGATAGTAAACTGTCGGCAGCGATGCCTCATCTCTACCTCCGTCCAGCAGCATTTTATCCTACCCTCACTTTTCGTGATGATGATTATTGTGTCATATTATTATTATTCTCATAAATTAAGTTTATACCTATTTCATTGCATACACGAAACAGTCAGCTTGCAAACATAAAATAAAAAATACCTAATTTTGTTAGGTTCACAAATTTTCTTCCTTTATTCTTACACTGCACGTGTAAAAATATTTCAAAACAAAACACACTGAAAGGAAGAAAAACCTTTTGACGTCCTACTTAAAATTTATATTACACGTAAACGCCGTTGACAGCCAGTATACAGCAGCATAAAAAAACAAACTTCCGACGTTAAAAACAAAACTTATTCTTAAATACAGGTAAGGTGAATAAAAATTGAGAAAAGAACCAGCGCAACGCAGCGGATTGCGCGTTAGAGCGAAATAAAATATTAAGCGAGAGTGGGAATCTCGGTAACCTCACAAAGTAGGCACCCTCGCCGGAGCGTTTCTTCCTATTGAATAGCATCCGACCTCCAGATATATGTACATCCATATTTAGATCTTTCATCTACAGAGAGAATGCTCGCGAAAGCTGTATCAATATTTAATTCTGATGAAACAATAACTCTCGCGTTGTCTTTAGATTGGTGTTGAAATCTTTATGATGGCGGAGCTTAAGTAAAGAATTGTTTTTCTTTTTAAGTTGCTGAAAAATACCTGCCTAAACATGTTGTGACGTTACTGGCTTAGCCATTATGTAGATCAAATTGTAATGAAAATTTGATGGGGTCAGCTAACGACGCTCGGGAGGGTTGACCCAAAAAATACATGTGCAACTTATACTAAATGCTTTTTTACTTGCACATGTGGTGATTCAGCGGTGTGCTAAAATTTAGTTAAACTGAAATATTTGGCCAATTTAACTGGTCACTCTAAAAGGATGTCTTTGTGCGTGTGACTTGAATGAATGTTTGTGAAATGCTCTACGACATAAGGATTAAATTCCTTGTTGCGGGAATCGTTTTTTTTTAATGCTGATGAACCGCTCATACCAATAGCAAGTTACATGACTCGATTCAATTGTTGTTAATGCTCGGTTAAAGGAATGTCTTGCGGCTCGTGTATTTTAAACTTTATGTTTTGGTAGTACTACAGTTTTAAATGTTGGTTTCCATGTTTCGAAGAGTAGACATCAACATTATACTTCAGTTTTTTTTAATCATTTCTGTAGACTTACTCAACTGTATACAACCTCTGCCTATTTAATAAATGCCCTAAGAAAAGTATACATACTCGCATACTTACGCTATAAAGTTCCTCATGAAGAAGTCAAGGCCAGCTGTTCACTGCTTCAATAAAATATTCTTGCTCCAAAGATCTTTTATTCGAAGTTTTGAAATATGCCCATTTCCCTTTATGCGGGTGTCAGTAGCAATAACCCTATTTAATCGAGAAATGTTAATCTTTTTCTTCCCCTCTTCTGAGCGCCTTTGACGTTCGCCATTAGGTACCTATGTCGAGACATTTTTTGTTATTTATGAGTTTTTAATATTCAAAGCGTATTTCTGCCTTAATCGAATGAAATATTTTCTTGACTGAAGTTACTTCATTTAGCTATAGAGGTAGGTAGAAGTACCTATTCGGTTTTAGTGTGGAAAGAAATAAAAGCAAGAGTCGTATCATAATCTTTTTATTAACAATAAAATGAATCATGTGCGATACATAATTGAATTTCCAATTTAAGATGCACAAGCCAGGTTGCTGCAATACTACTTCGCGTTCCGACTTCCATTCAATGAATACGGTCACCGCATTAGATCATGACTGCTTCGTGTGAAGGTAAACAATTAGCACTTATAATAATGATTACAAAAGGAATTACATTTCGTTTGATCTCGTGTTGCGAGCGAGCTGTGCCGCCCGCCCGACAGATGGCGCTGGAGACTCATAAACCTACTAGTATTATGATAAAAAGCACTTGCGTTTTTTCGAGTTTAAATATAAGTATTCAATTGCATAATGCATCTCTCTTACCATTTTATAATCGAGAAATATGTAAGAAGAAAAATTTATGGAATATAATAACAATAAATAAATATTTTATTTACAGTTAAAAATTTTATCGCCTATCTATTATATCTTCGGGCGTTTAGGAAATAAAGTGTACGATTCAACTAACTAATAACTGATCGACGCGTGAACTGAACCTGACTAGACGAGCGGCAGTTCACCCTACAGCGTGTAACGTAACGTGACGCATGACGTGTGACGCGTGACGTGCTGTGGAACCAACAGACAGCTGCAACACGACGCTCCTTGCCTTCGACTGTACAGCGGGTCGCTTCGGATCCCTTCGGATCGCTTCGGATCGCTTCGGATCGCTTCGAATCGCTCCGGATCCAACACAATCGTTATCAATGAAAACATCTTACAAACACGTATCATAGATATTAGAATAACTATTTACAATTTACTTAGAGCTGAGGTAAGATATTAGTTTGTTCTCGTTTTGGTACGTTATATCTCGTGACTGGTCTATTTAACATAATTCTTAAGGAATTACTCTCAAATGATATAAGTTCGATAATAAAATTCACTTATGTAGACACATCGATGTTACATAACGACGCCATAACCAATCGGGTAATAGAAAGAATACAAGTACAAAACATCGTCATCCATTGTCAATATCTTTACATTAAAACTTTGTATCTACTTAAATCTTATTTGGCAGTAGTGATCTTATATTACCAACACTGATTTAATTACCAGTTTTAAGCTACTTCTCTTAATACATAGGTAATAAATCCATTTTATATAACAAATTACAACATACTATGGTCGTTTTGTTTATTTTATGTTCTTAAAACTGACAAAACTGCTTCCGACTTGTAATAATATTATTCTGCGAATATACATAGATTATACCAAATTTAGTGACAAATGAACTATTCCCTAGACTGTAAGATACACAAAGATCAGGTCAATTGAAACATAACACTTAAAATGGGTTACATCAATAATTCAAGTCTTCCGGGATTTTTATAATAATTAAAGCTCAAATTTAATGGATTAGAAAATATCCATTACATTTTCTATTTATGAGTTAACACAAAATCCTTATCCATAGCACATTCACTTTGGCCTTTATTTGGCACACAGTATTAGTTATTGATTATACGATACACAATAACTTTGTACACAATCTTTCCAACTCTAAAGTGAATACATCTCCATACAGACAGCATTCGCGGAAACAGACAAACGATATTGTTGAACATCAATCAACAGAGAAACTAAGTCGGCTCGTTGTATAGAACACAGTCCGTAACATTGAGCTCGCAACGTCGCTATGAAGGAACAGAAACAGGGCGCGCAACACGCGATGGGTATACAGAGCAGGCGCACTTGTCGCGCCTCGCACACACTTCACGCACTCTACACCTCGATGTACCTAAACGATATTTAAGATAATATTGTCTCGGCAAAATCTCACTCCACGACACTCGTCAAATATTAGCGAGTCGTATATACTACGTATATATAAATTTGATAAAGTTAATTCGTATTTAAATATTCCATAATAATATTTACTCATAAAAACACTAAGTCATCGTACATTCGAAGTTCACAAGGTCACGATAGGAGGCGGGGTGGGGGCGGGAGGGGGTTATACTGGGAGTAGAAGTTGGTCAGGTCAGTAGACCGCGGAGAGACGCAGCGTGGCCACGGGCATGAGGCGCGCGCGCTCGGCCGAGGCGCGCCGTTAAATGATGCTCTCGCGGTTGCGCTCGTTCTCCTCCTGCGAGCTCAGAGAGCTGCCGCCGCAGATCTGCATCTCTATCTCCTGCAGTCTAAACACATTAAAAACCCGAGTGAGCAAAACGAACTTAATAAACTCCATAAAAGAAGTTTCATATCCGTCTAGTACCTCTGATCAACCTCCCACTGCTGCTGACTAAGTTTGGCAGACATGGCCGCATTCTCGGTCTCGACTGTGTACAGTCTTTCCCGAAGCCGCTTGATCTCGCACTCGAGCGCATCATGCGAGTCGAGCATGACGCGCGGTGCGGTGGCCACGCTGCCGCCGCCTGCGCCGCTGCTGCGTGCACTAGATGCACACGATGCGACCGGTGATGCTACACGAAGGGGGCTTACTGACGAACTGTGACACACAACAGGCCTTATTACAGTACTAGTAGAGGTACTGTGAGTTTAGTTACACAACATGGAACTGCCAAAATCGAAACAGTCTAACAATTACATCAAAGTTTCGATAAGTCACAGTAATATTTTCGTATATTCTGTTCCATAAAGCAAATATTGTTTACGACGGAAAAACATATTAAGTTACAACATCAAGCTAACATTTAGTTCATTTATAATAAATACTTAGCAAGACCGCCCATAACAAGTGTTGTAAAAGATCGTAGCACCTATAAAGCTGGTCCCGGTAGGAAGGCGGGTGTGAGGAGTGCGGGGGCGGCAGCATTTGCGCGGGCGGCAGCTGCATCTCCTCTATAGGCACGCGGCCGCTCGTCTCCACGAGCCCGGGCGTCGACTGGCAACGACCCATGGCAACTACAATACGGTAAAACCTTTCATCTCAGACTCTATGCCCACGTAAGCCACGTGACAGCGGCGTGTCACGGAGCTTGCCCTTTGTTAGTCTCGCTGAGCAATTCCTTCAGTTTGTATTCTGTGACAATTTCTTACTCATAACTCCGACACAAATTCATTAATAAAATTAAAACGAGTGGCAAGCTACGCAACACGTCACGTGCCATGCCAAGTGTTCAAGTTTCAAACTGGGCATAGTGCCTTAAATAAATATTATTACAGATATCGCTAACACAGACTTATGAACACATAAAAGAAAAGTATTCGGAAATAATATATCAATCTGCCAGTTAAGGGTTCAGGTTTTGTTCAAGAAAACAATCTATCCATTTGGAAATAGTTCGGCTTCATCACACCCGCACATTTATTACCGTGAAAAGAATGTTCTAGCTAAATGTAGGATGGCTACCTTTTTCGAGCGGCGCTTTCTTATACTTCTCGAGTCTCTTGACGGCGATAGCTTCGAGCCGCACTCGAGCGGCAGGATACTCCTTCAGCACGTCCCACATGTCCTTCTTGCTGAGCACGAACAAATCCGAGTAGCCCACGGATCGCACCGACGCTGTCCGGCGGTTTCCTGTCGACGTGTCATCCACACACTCCGTGCCAACCGGTGCCCGGTCCCCCCTTATGAGCTGTTCTGATACCCTCATTCCACACGACACACACATAGACAGAACAGGTCATAAGAAAAACCAGACCAGGACAACCGACACCGGCGGTAGGGTAAACATTACAAGAATAAGGTCAATAACAGTTGAAGAGATAAAATGAAGCTTGTTTAGTAAAAAGATAGAAAAACTACCTTGAAATTTAGACAAGACGCAGGGTGGGTAAACGAGGCCGGAGTCACATCGCGTTCAGAACTTTAAAAAAAAACTGACCGAAAAAAGAATCATAAGAAGCCATCTCTATAGGGTTCTTATTGTGCTTCATTACCAAGACAAAGCTTTAAAGTACAAAATATTTAACATACGAAACTAGATATTAATAAAATCAGTAAATATACGAAATCTGTAAAAGAACTAAGCAGATTTACTAGTTAAGATTGCATAGGATATCAAAGTCAGATAAAAAAAAGAATGTCAGAACCGATAGTATGATTTAAGATCTTACGTACGCAGGAGACACTTAAAAATATTGGGGGATCATGCACCAAGAGGTCACGCCAAGTATATGAGGTAATCAGGGAGGATGCAAAGCGATCGGGGACACTGCCTTCAATACAACCAAAGGAGATATTACTAAAGATGCAAATAAACCACATGACACAAGACGCTACAAATCCTTGAAGAGGATCTAAGATGAAGCCACTCAACTGTCCGATTCGTAAGAAATAAAAGTAGTTAAGCTTACCACATAACAATATTTCTTCTTTTGAAGTATCAATATGAAAAAGAATATTTTAAGAGCATATAAAAAAACTGAAATCATATCTAAAATGCGTAAATGTAAATTAATTTAAATTTTAAAGCATTCCCTAATACAATTGGTACGATCTAGTTAGCGCGGGTCGGTCGCGCGCGGTGCGTATGGTTCGGCGTATTGTCGGCGCGCGCCGCCCGCGTTAACAGTCGTCACACAATGATGTCCCAAAACCTGTTGGTAGCGTCGCGGCCGCTCCCTCGGCCTGAGTGCAGCGTCTCCTCGAAACGTTTGCTTTTCAAAACTTTTCAAGAAATACAGAGTAGAGTAATAATGGCGTGGCGTCTCGGGCCCTGGCGATATTTACCAAGTTGTTTACCTGCCGTGCCCATGTTCAGAATGGAAATTTCGCCAAAATAAGAACCCGCCTTGAGAGTAGCTAGCACTGTCTTCCCGTTGTCGCCTACCACCTGTAGTTTCCCTCGATTCACTATGTACATCTCTTTTCCAACTTCACCTAAGGACAACATATGTACGTCAACAACTCGAAATGATAAGTGGAAAAGTAAAATACATATAAAGTTTCTAAAGCGTTGTTCTAAATTATTAAAAACACTGTATAGAGAAAAGCTTACCCTTTCTGCAAATGAAGTCTCCTGGTGAAAATAGAACTGGCCGAAGCCGTAACACCAATTCACACAAAAATCCTGCCTCCGTGTTCTGAAAGATCTCCACCCTGTTTGAAACGAACAATCATTATAAACAAAGTTCGTGATTGTTAAGCGTTAATTATAATAATTTATTAACTCAAAATAAACATTAAACCATCCTTCCATTAAACATTACGCGCACAGGTACTCTAAACCGCACGCAAACAAAATTCAGCTGAAAAAGAGAAAAACTCAGAAGAGCCATTTGGCGACAAAAATTTACGGATCGTATAAACGAACACTTATGCATAATTCATGGACGTAAAAAGCGAATGTTTCTCTTTTTAATTATACAACACGGGATATTAAGCTTGAACAGCTACACTGCATAAATGTAGGTACGGACACACTATCTAAGCGATGTCCAACCAAAAAATTCAAACTCAACATAAACGATTAGGACGTGGAACATTAGAAGAACAACCGAACAAAACGGATTTGCAACAAGTTGTCCTAATCGAATTAACAACAGAATAAAGACAGAACTGCTAATAAAATGTAATTACCTTAACCCTAACTCAAACTAAAGACAAATTAAATTAAAGGCAAGGCATTTGGGCGTCTTAACTAATTTGCTCGATCTAGTGACAACTTCATTATCCTTCGACTTGAATTCCGACAGTCCTTTGTCAACGTCACTTGGAAAATCAAGTAACTATTTATAATATCTATCGATTCGACTGATATTAATAAGATTATCAGTGAGCTGAATCTGAAGTAATCTTTGTAAGCGTTAAACCTACGACGGAGGTTATGATTCTGTTAATATACCTGCCTCGGTACCATGAACTCTTAAAACGTGACTGGGTGAGGAAATAAAACGCATGTGTTTATAGGTACACGGTGTGGAGTGCAGTCTCGCTCCCACAACGTCTACGCCTTTGCTTTTAGAACATAGTACACTGATCATCTAATATCACAAAGTAAACATGTTTGTATGGCTGCGCAAAATTCGTTTGTATTTATATACAACGCTGGTCCGTTGTGAACGGTGAAAGAATACTAATAGCCTTCTTTTCTACCAACGGCATAGGATCGAACAGTTTGTTGCTGAACGCTGATAATCTGAGCGAAAATAAAAGTTTGGCAACCTTTTTGCTTCCTAAATATGCTGACGGGAAACATTCCTAAATAAACATTATGAATTATAACTTTGTTTCGTAATCTTTTGGATCATTTTTGGTTTTAAATTGATGAAAACGTAGAATATTTTTGTAGGTATGGTGTAAATATATTCATCAAGGCTTTTTAAACGTCAATGTTTATGTATTATTAACTAAAGATAAAGCTTTGGTTATCACCCCTTTTGTACTCTACTATGTATCTAGCGAGACTGAAACTAACAAGTAACAAAAGTTCTTTTTCCAACTGATACTCTACAAAGATAACAAAAAAATTCAAGATATGAAACCTAAAAGAAAATAAGAGCAATATTTTATCGTTACCTTTTCAAGGTGTCGAGGTGAACATTAATAGCGATCTCGGCTTTGAGCTTGTCTGGCAGGCAGGAGACGGCCTTCTCCTCATCCGAGCACTTCTGCGTCAGCCAGAGGTAGTCGAACCACTTGATGACCTTCACCTGCAGGTGAGTCGGCACGCGCCGCATGCGCATGTACGTCTTCACACCATCTAGTTTCGCTGCACAGAAATTTGTGTGAAAGTAAACATTATACGGCAGGTTTGAATAGGAAAGAACTGATTTTTTTTTAGAAATTATTGAAAATATTAATTAAATCAACTAACAGATTGAGAAATTAGTGGAATACAATAGGAGTATAGCTGTAGATACAGTGAACGTACAGAATCGTTGAAGCTTGAAAATTTACTAATCTATATGGCAGTTACTGATTGCCGAGCTTAATCTGTCTACTTAGCTAAGCCAGAGCTTATATTGAATGTGTACAGATAGACACATTGTCAACATCTGAATTAGATAGGTGTCGTAGACTATCGAATCTGATTAAATAATTTGAAATGCTTCACAGTTTATAGACTACTTTCATAGTGCTACACCATAATGACACGTCATTTATTCAGCTACGGTTCGTAGCCAGTAACCAATCCGCTACGTCTACGAAACTACACCGGATAAGCTTCTGTTGGTGATTGATTAGTTTAAGTAACAACGGTAATTGGTTTAATTATCGAGCGATCCAATCAAACAGTATGCAAGAAACTTTCCCAATATTGGGTATAATAAAAGATTAACTACACTGTCGCTACGAACTACTTTACTACAAAATTTCGAAAAGATAATGTTATTCATCAAGTTGACACGAAGTTTCAGGACAAAATGAATTTAAACTGTTTTGTGGATCGTACTTAATCTCACCTGTCGCCGTCCGGGAAGTAGGGTTAGTTAAGCTAAGTGGAGCGCCTAGTATGTCAAGTGCTAACTTAATGTAGGCTTCTCAAATAATTGCAATCTCAAGTTTAGCAAACTGTTTACCTCGGCCATGTCTGCCTCGAGATAGCTAGCTTTTGAACACTAGATTTTGATCATTCATAAAAGTAATTCATCCATACACCAAGTTTATTATTATGCTATAAAAATGATACTATGAGCGATCGTTTTCGTTTAGACAAAGAATCGGACTGCCGATTAATATAGTTAGATTTGTTTTACGGCGTGTAATAAAATGTTGAAAACGTTCGAATATTGCCTACGGAACGATTTTAGTGTTTCATTAGCAGATGTTCGGTTTACGAGCCGGTTGCTTCTAAGAATCCGGTTCGCAGACGGGAATTGAGATTTCATTTCGTTCGCGATGGAAATGTTGACAGCCTTTTGGGATATTCCCACTACTGAGTATGAGAATATTGACGTTCATTTGTTTCTATTTTAATACCTTGTTTTTGCTCTTACTGATTTTAATATCAGTTTGTTTGTACTATAAGTTGATTGTTATTGACAAAGCTTTGACGACGCAATCTCATTGCATTTGGACTTGTTTGAATGGTTATCAATAAAACGTCAATTACGTCACGACTACTATTTTAAAAAGCTTGTATATTTGAAACATATTTTCGACTTAAACTTCTTTTTACATTTTGTTGGTACCAAAAACGGACTTTTAGGAAAAAGTATGAACTAAAAATAACTCTTAAATTTTCAAATTCATAAAAAGCAGGTACTCTTGAACGAAACGAAAATTTATGATATTTAGGTCACCTACATAAAAAGTGTTTTAATAGCTGATTGTATGATATACGGACAGTCTCAATACATGACATTACAATTTTATTGTTCACGAGTATTGATCCAGCACGTGATTGTGCGGTTTACTAATATATTTTTTTATATCCCAAATTTCTTTTTGACACCTACATTTTTAAGGAAGTTACAATTCTTTTTTGTTATTGTTTAATTTCTTTCTGATAGCAAGGAGAAGAAAGGTTACTTGTTTATGTTTAGAAGGATTGTTCGACTTTTATATTTTGTATTGAGGTAGTTGGCGTTCCTCAGCACACACATACCTATTTCACAGCTTTAACCAACTTTTACGTGAGCTAAGCTGCGGGCAAACACTAGTTTAACAGCGCCAGGGTTTTAATTATATAGACGAAAATACTTTTTTTAGTTATTGTAATAAAAAATTGGAGCATAAAAGCCTCTACCATAAAAACAAATGACAATCAATGTACCTATCAGCGAAAAAAGAAATGTATTTTATTCCACTCTGTGCGGCAAACGTGAATGATCCATAGCTACATTTTTTATTTGACATGCATAGAAAAACAGATTTTTAAACTATTTCAGTTTCAAATAAATACTGTAGCATACTGTTCGATTGCTTTTTTTATTATTCGTATAGGAAAACTTAATATTAGAACCTAAAATAGCAAAGCTAAAAATATTGTAAACACGCTACTTTTTATTTCATGACAAATAATCTGACATACCTACTATACATATGTCAGTTCCAAAATTTCTTATACTCCCTTCAAAAAACCACATCGTACAAACACTAAATAAACTCAAAAGAAGAATACTTCAAATTTAATTACCACAAAAGGAAATTTAATTATATACGGAACGTCGAGTCTAAATGAAAACTAATTTACATTGATGCAGCGCCGGTCTGCGAATGTAAAATATTTGTTCCCAAAGCGTCGAGCCGTAGTCAATATGAACCCGTGGACGTTCGCCTGCATGCTATGAATTGAACCTCACACATGAACGAACTCAGCTTATGCAATTTATGCAGACACTGTACTCATCTACATTTCAGACAGCACCCGTACGTACTTGAATAACTTTTGTCAGAACTACGTCTAGTTTGTAGAGTTCGAAGAATTTCATTTGTTGTCAAATCAAGTATTCTGGTATTTGACAAAAATTACTTTTTAGTCAGTCTTTAGATTTCCAACATATGTATATTGGTAACGGATATTTGAGTATATCTAATATTAACCATCTGTTTAGTCCAGATTTTAAATATGAGAATATTTTTCATTTGCCTTAGCGTAAACTAAGATGATAAAGTTTAAAATGATGAGCCAGCGACATCTCATGAAAACAGTCATTAGTCTACAAGAGCCGTGATACTAATGAATTATTCTAATTAACAACTAAAATCACAAAAAAATTAAGGTCACAATTAGAATATAAAAGAGAACATATTAACCGGTATAATCGCCTTTAAAAAGATGAATGGGAACAAAGACGACCTAATCACTCGACTTTGTAACAAATGACGGTAAGACAGAATAAGTTCATACTAATCGCTACTTATTGGAAAAAGATGGACCGCTTAAACTATCATGATATTAAATTTTAGTATTCAATGTGTTCTTGGCAAGTTTATAATAGGTTAGCATAACTTTCACGGTGTAACTTCGAGGTTTTCTCACGTGAGGTGTATCGCAAACTATATTCATAGTATAATTATTAGAGCTTATGCTCTAATTAAAAGTTTTATTCGCGATTAGCTAATAATACTCGAATATACCCACGGAATACATTGTTTATCTCTAAATGTTTATAAAATCACTGAACTCTGTTGCTAATTGCAAGATACCAGTAATCTCAAGACCTGAAAAACAAATGAATGAATAGTGGAAAGTAAGGTTCTGAATATCATTCGAATTCACCATGAGGGGGACAAATAACACATTGTTATTCCTTGTTTCGTCATCTTTATAGAGAGCCGCGGCGACTCTTAATGCATATTTACATTTATTCAAATGTATACGTTCTATTATATTGTTATGGTAAACCATAAAGTTATATACCTATACTTTGTATGCATGACCTGCCTAAGGCTGCCCGAGTCCGCTAAACTAGTATATACTACTGCAGGATAACGGAGTGCGGATAACCACGCCAAACTCACTGTGCTCGACATGTCGCAGGATCGATCCCCTATTTATGTAAACCGTAAATACTTATTCTGAGTTTAGATCTCCTGTATATGTTACTTTAAGGTTTTTATCCTCGCGAGACAATCGTTTGTAGTTTTGGAAAACCAACGAGTTCTTTACTAATAAAAATCTCTAGGAAAATGAGGATTCTCCATTAGTAATCAAAACATATTGTGACCTACGCACACCTTGCTAAGAAATGCAGCCTAATTTCTACCAAAGAGGTTTCATCCACGGTCACTAGAAGATCCCAGTCACGGTTAAATTGGACTGTTTCGTTGCTTATTTTTTAAGCTTCTCATTCCTCGTGTTGTGCCGACCTAGCGACGTGCGCTGACTCATGCCGCGCTAAGAACAATTGGTAGTAATCACGTTCGAAAGGCTGACTTCCCAAATTCAGCTGAACGTAACTCGATGCACACAAAATGAGAAACGATATCGGGAAACAGTAGGCATTCAAAAATTGGAACCCATTGCTTTGATATGTTATGTTATGAAAGACTCCCAAATTTAAGAATTTCATCTTGTGTAGTGGGGGGTTTCTGAAACATGAGACAAAAACACCCAAACTTAGAACAAACATTTGTGATTTTACAAATACTTGTCCTATGCGGGGATTGAACCCGCGACATGTTGTGCTCACTGATTTTGACCTCTAGGTACCAATTAACTACACGTGCAGTTCGAAATGTGATACGATCACGGAAGTCTCAATTCTAAACATCAAAACGTTAACCGAAGAAAAATCGTAGAGACAACTCGATGCTAACTGAAACAAATGCAACTTCATTTAATAACAAATCCATAAAAACTGTGGGGATCAAGTAGCGCGATGCAGGTCGTCGGTCACTTAAAGCCGGTACTAAAAGTTCCTAGACGTTCTTTTGTTTTTATATTATTTTCTCGCTCGTTTCCCGACAAAAATAAACAAAGAACATCTTATAAGTTTTGGCATGACTCTCATACCCTAATTTATAGCGAGTCATTCCGCGAATATTGCAACAGCCAGTTATTCGGCGTTGTCGGATGTTATGCCCATTTCAGACTGAGTTTTACTATCCAATGTTTCTGAATGTGATATAGCTCCTCCATTATAATTAATTTACAGTGTTTGCTTTGGTAGTGTATTTTCCTCTAGTATTTATTGAAATACACACTGAAATAAGTTTTTTGATCGTTTATTTGCCGAAAGACTGCAGCATGGAAGCATATGCAGAATTAACGGGTTTCTGCAGAATCCTTAGCAATATTTTATTATACCTTGTTCCTGAATGCCAAGTTAAGCGATATTCGACCTTATTCTGTGTGCAGCAAAACACAATTATTATTAAACGTAGTCGAATATTTTTTATCATAACGGCCAGGTAACCGGGGCTTGGCTGAGTATCATAGATGCTTAGTCGAGATTTTAATTTCAAAAAGATTAATCTGGGATGCACACAACGTGTAGCCTGTGAGGTTCTTTTGAGCTTAAATATATTGAAATGACCTTTATACGTATACTGGTTATTCAGTTCTGAAATCTATGATAATTACATACTTTAAAGTAATAACAAGATGTAACTAAATAGAAAAACATTGTTTGTAAAAAAAATGTACTTTACACAAATAGTTACGCAAAAAACTTAAAATCTCTTGTTCTGCACCTACAAGAAATCTCTTCGAAGAAGTCCAAAGAAAATAAGGAACAATTATTCGTCACACACCACACTAGTACAATGAATGGAATACAAACATAATGTGCGCTTACATTAAGAATTTTCACAATGCCTTCAAAGGGCAGCAAAAATCACAGAAGTCCGAGTGAAACTCAGATATAAAAGGGCGATTGTTTGCTAAGTAGCGTCAACAATAAACATTCCCTCACAAAAACCAGTCAACAGTTCCGCCATGCTTTACCCTTTGGTGTGCAGTGCCAGTGTACGGTGTAAGGGGTGTTATTAGTGTACCGACGTTTAGAGTAATTTAATCTTCTGCAAACATGGACCGGGGACGTGACGGAGGCGGAGTGTGCGAGTCACCCCGCTCCGCACGGAACTAAGCCACGTGCGCCACGAACCACGCTACATTAGACCCGTTACTACACACTTTTTGGGAAACGAGGGATACTGCGTTCATTTAGCAAAGCATTATTATTTTATTGCTGGAGATTCCGTGTTTACGTCGAATAAAACACGTCAACTGAAAAGAAATGCCCCAGAGGCACGGTATAAATTAGCAATGGATCTTCCTCAATTGGAACGAGAAAATTATGTTTCGTATTCCTGTTTCTATATTAAACAGCAACTTAATATTTATATATGTTTGTTTGTATCAGGAAAATGTACGTAAAACAACAAAAAGGCTGAAACTAATTAAACACGCCTCGATCAATATTCTTGTCACAATTATCGGAAATGTTGTTCGAACGCATAGCAACAAAGTAAAGTCTGAAAGTCAAACGAACGGAGCCGGCAGTGCTGCGTACACAATTCGAGGACAGGCCGCGTCCAACAATTTGAATATAAACTAGATACTTAGTGTAGCAGCGACTGCAGCCGATTGTTTACATTGTGCTTGCCGGCTCTACAGTTACTGACTCTCTGTTGACTCGAAAACTGAACAGGTTTCGATATTTATCGACTGAATGTTGCTCAACACGCCAACCTTATATTAGTGTCTCATTACAAACATTTTTCTCCCGGCCTTTTCTCATTTACCAACATTACATAGTTCCGTGGATTCACCCTGAGCCTGTGGCTTTCTAAAATCATTAAGGCGAACGATGCAGCGATGTAGCAATTTTGTCCAGTGTGTTTTCTTTTGTTTTTCTTATGTTAACATTAGATGCATTAGTTGTGACAACAACTAACAATGTGGCACAAACACTGGCAGCTAAAATCTTTAGTTAAGCTTGGATAGATAGTTCCTGTTGCTGCATAGTTACTAGTAAAGTTACAGGTATTGAATCTGAAAGCGTGTGACGCACTTCGTGAATTAGTAACGTAAATGTATGTAATTTAATGTTCATTTTAAAAATTTTTTTGTTTAACTGTCGTATTTTGTTTATTACAATAATGAATTAGTGCTGTATTGTGTACAGTTAGAGATAGCTTTGTTAGGGTGCTTCTTAATTAGCCGGAGTCATGACAAATAATATATCGTAAGTATTTGTGTATAAGAGGCTATAATTTCATTTTAGCGTGTTTCCCTCTGATAGTCAATGTGCTTAAAGAAAAGACGTGCATTCATAAGGACAATACGCTCTTTGTTCTAACGCTTGTTGAGTTTCAATGGAATATTTTTCTTTTGTTCCTTTTCGGGTAAATATCAAATAACGTTTCAGCAGTGTGAGCCTCGAGGTAAACTTCAGAGAGTAAACTTTGATATTGACATGAGACATGTGCGAGATTGAAGGTCATCATGTGTCAAGGTGTTGCAGGGGAGCCGTGACTAGCGGTGGGTGGTTGGAACGTGGAGTAGATCAATTATTGTGGAATTGTTGGGCTCGGGCGGCTGGCGGCTGGCGGCTGGCGGCAGGCCGGGAGCGCCGGGAGTGCCGGCCGGGCGCGATGGGGCGCGCGGAGGCAGCACGGATCGATGGCGGGCGCGCGCGGCGCTCTCCCGGCGGGATGGGGCGCGGCGCCCGACTTTCGCCGAGCTATTTATAGCATTCAAGCCGCTGACCTATTTCGCTGCAGCGCCGCCGAGGAAGGTCACGGATTCAGCCTGCTCTCTGGCGTCGCGGCGCCATTGTCTTTTCAACCGAGCTGCAGCGCTAATTAAAGTTGTTGACACTTTGCCGCTCCTCTGTGTTTAAAATGCTAGAATTATCCATTCCTCGATTGATTACTTACACATGATACTTGCTTATTTAACGATAACTTGGCCTGTTGTATTAATGTAATGTGTAATGTATTAATTGAATTTCAATTTTATAATCCTTGCTACATATTTTTATCAAACCTTTCTTCAAAGTATTGTCCACTCTTTGTCCAGTTGGTTTGGACTTAATGCCGGTTCGCGGAGTCACGTACCGCGTGGTGCGGGGGGGGGGGGGTGGCGCGTGCCGGCACGTCTACCTGCTTAGTACGCTAATGTGACAGACGCGCCGCCCGCGTGCAGCTCTGCACCGCAATGTCAAGGAATACGCGGCCTCCACACGTGCGCATGAAACACCGTGTTAACCAGCTAATGCATCAAGGGAAATGAGAGCGCGCGAACCTTGTCTACACATATTTATACGGGATCGTTTTATTTTTGCATAATCCTTCTTATATGGTAATCGGCTTACCTCAAACGTTTTTCATATTACATACCTAAATTGAAGGCGTCGTTCCGTACTGAGCTTCGTATGGGGGGAAAGCGTGTATCTTATGCACGTGTTTCTGACGTACGAGAGAATCTCTACCGCAGAGGTCTGTTACGTTGTCAACCAACATGCCACTGATTTCTGAATTAAGCATTATAGAGTAAACAGTTTTTGTAAAACACTTTAAACAGACTACATATTTAGTGTCTTCCTGGGTATGCAATGTTACAATAGAGTGGTAGACTTTAGACGTGCTTGTGTACAAACAGGTGCACTCTAACAAAGACTAATACGACCCGAGAGAGATTAGGCTTTACTCCTCCGAAAGGATTTATATTCTGGGAAGCGCGTACATACACACCTCCTGGAATACAACCTGGACAGAACTTCAACAACAAAACCTATACACAATAACTCGTTGTGAACTTTGTACACCTTTATCACTATGTCTATACCATGCCACATATATTCGCGACGCAGCACTATCGGGTACCAACTTATTTTATACTATAATCTGTATGTAAACATTTTACGATCAAACATTTTCAACGCTTAAAGATTAAGGAGTACCTCAAATAACTAAGTAGGCGTAAGTATGTTTAGAAAACTACATCAAAGAGACATTGACCTGTTCCGACCTATGTCAAACATTCCCAAGTGAAACCATTATACCAAAATAAAGGGTAAATAAAAATATGTTTGGTAAATTACACACAAATATTTCCTACAAAAGCGAAACCAGATTGCTTGTATGAAATCAAGTAATCACGCACGTATTGAGGACGAAATCGTATTGAAAGAATAAATTATGCATATTATAGCTACGGGCAGAAATAGCTATTGTATTACCGACTCTGTGAATGTTTTGGTAGGATATGTATTTGTATAAAATATGGATTAATGATTAGGGCTTCTGGAACATTTATGAAGACTCTATATTTAGAATTTATTTTCATGTATATAGTAAACTTTTAGGCTTTTCCCTATGGATTAGAAAATAGAAGTAAATATTTGTAGTAACATTATTGACAAATAATTATATAAATTTATGAAAACACTAGCTGTTGCCCGCGACTTCGTACGCGTGGTTAGAAGATATAAGTTAGGAATTTTTGAAGCCCTCGAATAATTTTCCCTGTTTTTTCCATATTTTCCATTGTATCTTGTGATGGTATATAGCCTAAAACCTTCCTCGATGAATGGTCTATTCAACACAAAATTTTTCAATTTGAACCAGTAGTTCCTGAGATTAGCGCGTTCAAATAAACAAACAAACAAACTCTCCAGTTTTATATATTAGAACAGATATAGATTTATGCAGTAATATTTTTCTCAACATTACAATTATCTAGCTAGTATTGTTACCTTGGAACTCCTTCCTCGCGGTGCTGACCGAGGTGACGATGTTGGCGACGTGCCCCAGTACTGTCGCGAACAACAGTAGACCGAACAGCAGCTGCGCGATCACGAACACATACTCCCCTTTACTGCGCGGTCGGGGCAAGTCACCTGCAAACAAACCGACATGAAAACACACAAACATACATGAAAGGCAGTACCTGTACTACGAACTCTTAAAGCAGTACAGAGGTCATTGTGGAAGCGAGATGCCAATAGGTGTGGCCAGTGTGACGTCTCACGTCCACAATTCGTCAGTCGTGATTGCTTTTATTGCTTCATTTGAATTTTGCTGCCTGTTCTCAAAAAGGGAAATGAGGTTATTTTATCGTATTTCGTAATGGAACAATGTGTCATAATATATGGTAAACCATGTAGGTATGCCTACTGAATTATTGAAAGAACTCAAATTAATACAGGACTGTACAATTATTTGATGTAATTTATGTAAATATTGTATTTGTGATAAATCTATTATGAGAGATAAGGTTCAGCTTGTAACTCCGTTCCCGAAAGTCCTAGATTTTATAACACTTCAAAAGTGTTATGAAATCACCATTATTTATTGCAGTTTGCGATATCGACTTAAGTCATATACGAATATATACGCAGCACATACGACTCTGGACGCGACAAATCGAAATGATTTAACTATGCAAATTGACTCCTACACTTTCATCAAACGGTGAACGAGAAAAATCGACGCCTATTTCTCATCCACCGTTCAATCACTATAAAGCTACGCTTTCTAATAATGGTATAATGATGACATAAATAGAATTGAATCTGTTATTATAATGTAATGATTATTTAATAGGAAAATTATTCGGAAAAATCAAAGCCATCAAATATTCTTTTTCAGCTCATAAATTATGCAAAGCAAAGAAACAAAAGATAACGTCGAAGAACGCTTTATGTTTATGCAAGACGGAGCACGACGAGGTAAGTCAGTAGTAGCGCGGAGAGCGGCGGAAGGCGGAATTGAAACAATATGACAAGGACAGCGTGCATTCATCGCGTGGACGTCAGCGCTCGTAACGATGTGGTGACGGCGGTCAGACGCGCCGACAGTGATACACAACAAACGCCTTTGTAATTGATACGCCGTTCCAACAAACGCTAAACTAATAAAAAAATCATACACATGCTTGTTAACAAGGCCGTACGACTGTTTCACGTTGATCCAGTTCCCACAATAATTCACGAAAAATATATTCGCAGGCCGCGGTCGCTCTACTTTATCCCTGCGTCTCGTTTGACTCAATGTCAGATTAAGCCTCGTGTGTAAGTACTTTATCCCACCACCTGTGACGAGGAGACGTGAAAATAGCGTATTTTATTTTTAAAATAGCCGTAAATTTTCCAGTCTTTCGAAGCAGCTGTCTGAATGTCTACATGCCACGCAAAGAGATCTTTAGTTCTGTTCTTTGCAGTAATCCGAGTATTGTTCGCATTCTTTGGAAACTAAATACAGTTTTTTTCTTTTCACTTAAATAAGTGCAATATTTTACAAACGAGTACCTAAGGCAAATATAATTTCATTCTAATTACTTTGGTTATTGGGAGCAAAACACGTTTTCCGTTAAGTAATCATCGTAATAAATTTTGTAACGAGTGTTTTGAGCGTCCTCGACCGAACGATAAGAGATAAACAGGTACAAAGGGCGCGCATCGGAAGACGGATGGCCCTCCAAACATGACAGTTACAACTCCGGCCTGTTTTTAAGAATAAAGTGATTAAACCGAATTGAAAGGCACCGGGGAGTACGAAAACTGCCATTTACTGTTTATAAGAGTTTCGTAGCTGTAACGTAACCCGTGCTACACTGTGCTACGAATGGCGTAGCCGCATTCATATTGTATTAAATTGTTTTAGTTAAATTGTATTAAACATCATTTCACATCTGAATTTTTTAACAGAAGCCCTCGAAGTTGAATATTTTTCCCCGTTTTTTTCCATTGTATCTTCGCTCCTATTAGTCGCAGCGTGATGTTTTATAGCCTAAGCCTAAGCCTTCCTCGATAAATGGACTATTCAACACAAAAAGTTTTTTTCAATTTGGACCTGTAGTTCCTGAGATTAGCGCGTTCAAACAAACTATCAAACAAACAAACTCTTCAGCTTTATATATTAGTAAAGAGTATAGATTCAAATAATCTCAAGTACTGCTTTTATTTTAAATACACTGCTTATAAAACAGCATCACAAAATTCTGTAACCGTAATTCAAAATAAGATTTAAAAGATCTTTGTTGGCTATTAACGAGCTAATGAATTTACCTACTTCTGTTGATCCAACTAATGGAATTAATTTGGGCCACTTTATTTAAGAGAGCGCCACAAAACTCGACTCTTATTCTCTCAAAAACGGTTCAATTTCGTCCACGATCCCGACTCTGAGTATTTATTGGGAACGCGAGGAAAAGTTTATATTGTAACAGATTTTAATATGTGGCTATGAATAAATGCCATTAGAGGTTATAGCGGGCGCCACACTTGGCAAGCTTGCAAAACGATCACCAATATAGGAGTACCGAGACATTGTTACACCTCTTTATTGTACTCATAAAAATGCATTATCCGTCGTTAGCGCTGAGCTAAAAATGTGCCCGCAGTCAAGTGTTAAAGGAGGCTTTGTTTAAGGTTGTTCAACGTGGCTTGAAAGTAAGACTTAATATTAAAAATTATAAATTAAAAATAAACTTTACGCTCATTTGAGATAAATTTGATCTTTGCATTTTCCAGTTCGTGGAATTTTCGAAAATGTTTTCTTAAACTCTGAGACAGTATCGTTTATCTTTATAGGAGTAATAGCCAGGTATTTTCTCTATTTTAATTACATAAATTTTAAAATGACACTTTAAAAACAACACGAATTAAAAAATTCGTTTAGCTACTTCTACATAATTAAACGTGGCCATCAAGATTATTTGTTCAAAGTTCTAACAAAAAGTTTCAACAACTCTAATTACGTATAAAACGTGCTCGAAGTTAAAGCATTGTGATTTTATTTATAATTAACGAGAGTCGGCATCGCAGATACCTACGCACCGAATTTATCGCCCGCACCAACTTACTCATATATTCGTTATGTGCGATTTGTTGATTTAAAACTTTTCCCATTACCTGAGGACCATTGTACAGCTTTATACATAATTATTCAGTCGTTCTTTATTTATGACGGCTCAGTCCCTATGAATATTCAATGGATTTATTGTATACTCATTACAGATCGCTGACAGTTATCAAAACTATAATTACATTAATTTGAATAACATGGCGGCTCCGCCTAGTAAATTCAAATATTGAACGAGATTTTTTTTCGCTTACGTCCGTAATTTGGTACCGTTTTTCTCGAGTTATTACCTACTGGGACCCAAAAAGAAGCCTCCGGCAAGCGGTCTCGGTTCGCCACGACAAAGGCATACGTATTTTTCCGTGTATAGAAATTGATATAGCCATATACCAAGACCTTTAACAAAGGTTCCGACATAAAAATCCCCATTGTTCCGTCGCAAACGTATATTTTAAAAGTTAAATAAAATTAGGAACGTTAAATTAGAGTATTCGGTTGGAATGGCAGGTTGTAATAAAAAAAAGGATATTAAAACGAGCACCTGAGCAGGAAGCTAGCAGGTGCATAAAAATGACTCTGTAAAATGGGATCAGGAATTTTTCATAACATTGAATATGGAACTCTATTCGGTGATTCTCTCTTCCAATTGTTTTACATATTGAGTTTAAAAGCCACATTCTAAAAACGTGTCGTTTTAACATCGATGTTTAAATTTAGAATTGTAGAAGCGTTTCCGTCCTTAGAATTTCGAATCGATTTTGCGGAATTACAGTTGGCAAAAACACATCAAAATTACGATGTCAAACCAAACTGTCGTTTCTAGATCTGAGTCATAAATGCATGGTGCTTGCTCTTAATGTTTTAAGTGTTCGTGAGCGCGGAACTCAAAATGGTGGTCATTAAATGAAATGGTGCTCTACATTGAAACACCTCTTGGTTCTCTCCAACGATGTTGTTGATACGTGCTAAGCGGCAAAACTGTTACATTTTTAGAATTATAGAACACGGAAGCGTTTAACGGTTAATACGTATAATATTCAGCTTTCTATGTGTTACATTGAATATTAAATGCCTGATCTCACATCAAAAATAGCCACTTATTAAAACTTATGTAAGTTATTTAATTTTATTTGCACATCAAAGTAAATAAGCTTTATAGATCAAAATGTATCAGTCATCTTTTTTCTATAAAAAGTAAGCAGTGCTAGTTTAAGTAGGCTCTTACTAACTTACTGTATAAACTTCACGAACTGATATACAGAGTGCCATAACACGATTTTACAAAATTTGGTGTATTATGAAAGAAATACCATGTTGAGTAAAGAGAAACTGAAAGTCAACGGATGCATTTATGACTTAGAGTAATATTTTGCAGTTCTGGAGTCCCTCTCCACCCGGGAGTGTTTTACAGTATATAGTTCGCTATACGTCTCTCCAGTACTGCTAAAGGTCGTTTAAGGCAGGGTTTAAACGTGGACACTTATTAGTTTTAATCAGATACAAGCTGCAGACGAATATTTGATGACTGATACCCAGCAACTACGCTCCCTTGTGATGGTGTGTCATGTTAGCAACATAAAGTGTCCACGTATAAGCAGCGCCTATGCCACGATGGAAGGTCCTTCTGATAACTACTTCGCCAAGTTCCGAAGTTCGCGTGAACGTTAAGTTATTGTGTTCGCCTATATTTGTTTGTTAATATCGGACTAGGTGTTGTTAACATACTCGGTAATAACGTCAACAGTTTTAGTAACTTTAATAGCGTAACGAAACTAATAAGCTATGAAACATGTTCTGTTTGCAGTATATTCGAATGAACTATTTTGCAAAGGAGATTAGTTGTTTTTATAACATAAATTTTAACGATAAATCGATAACGGTAAAAATAGACCCTATTAATAAGACTCTTTTCTGTCTATCCATCAGTCCGTCTTCCTGTTTCCAGGCTATATCTCGATAACGAGACAGTTGACATTTGCACTTTTTATTAACATTTTGGCTATAATAACAAATAATAAAAATAAAATCGAGTTAGATCGTTCGTTAATTGTTAAATGACTGATAAATTTGACTTCAGTATCGCAAGATGGACTGGGACTTGTTATACTGGGAGTTTTTATGTATATAAAAACAGCATTTTGCGATCCAACTTTACTTTAACTAAATTCCTTCCTTCTCTACACGGTCAACATCTGCCCAGCTGTAGGATGTTAAGGTAAAATCTGATACGTTTACCTACAAATTTAACTGATTAAATATATTACCGAGAACATAATCGAATAATGGTTTTATTCGATCTTGTCGAATAAACACTAATAAATCATATTTATAACAGAACAATTTCGTTAATCAAAACATATTTAAATAAACCACAAAACATATATAATCACAAACAAAATTTATATAAATTATTCGTAGGTATCAACAATCCAATTTACGAATAACATCGTCCATAACGTTTACTGATCCACCATAATAGGAACATTAACATAACATAATGGGATCTAATTTAAAACACCTATTCGGATAGCTAAAATTTATAGTTTACTAGCTTTTCGCCCGCGGCTTCGCCCGCGTCGAGGTCGGTTATATCGCGCTTCCAAGAGAACTCTTCAATAGCCCGGGATAAAAACTATCCTATGTTCTTTCTCAAGGTCAACTCTATCTCTGTACAAAATTTCATTAAAATCAGTTCAGTGGTTTAGACGTGAAACATAAAACGTAACGTAACAGACAGACAGACAGTAAGAAAGACAGACAGACAGAGTTACTTTGGCATTTATAATATTAGTAGGGACTAGCTGTTGTCCGCGACTTCGCCCACGTGGTTAGAAGATTTTGAACCGTTTTCGCAGCGCACGCAAGGGAAGCCCTCAAAGATGAATAATTTTCCCCGTTTTTTCCACATTTTCCATTGCATCTTCGCGCCTATTAGTCGCAGCGTGATGTTATATAGCCGATAGCCTTCCTTGATAAATGGTCTATTGAAAACAAAAAGAATTTCAATTCGAACCAGTAGTTCCTGAGATTAGCGCGTTCAAACAAACCATTCAGCTTTATTATATAAGTATAGATAAACATTATAAATAAGCGATATCTCTGGTACAATTATCCCAGTATTTACGAGAGGAAAATGTCAAGCTTGGGAAAGCATCCTATTCCTTGGGAGTGAGAGTGCGTTATTAAATTCGCTAATCATTATGAGGTAACGCGATACACTCGGGCTGTTAATTGGATACGTCTTCGGTAAACACGTATCATTAATAAAGCGTTTTGTGTGGATTTTTGTTGGGGGTATCGGGGGGTGGGAATTATGTTGTTATTGTACGTGATTGTACCTAGCAGATTCGAAAATGAGTATAATTTTAAGTAAACGGTGTTTGTGGTTTGTTGGTGTTGTAATTGGTTTAAGGCCTATGCTGTGATTTTAAAAAATCACTTCGGTATTTAAACTCTAGTAAAATCAGAAAAGTAGAACAACAATCAGAATCAGGAATATTGCATCAAAAATGCTTTCCTTGAGCGCCGCTAAAGTGTTATTTTATAAAGCATATTTCTAGTTTATTTTCTCAATATCACTTTGTGCGAACAATATGCGTATAATGTTGTGAAAAGGCAACGGTTCTTAACTGGTTGTTCAACGGGTCGGTGAACTAGTTGTCGGACTGCGCCGAGACGAGCCGGGCGACGGACGAGTGCCTCCGGGAGACACTTCAAGTCGATAGTGCTCGACTCAAGGGAACTTCTCAAGCACAATATTTTTATCTCCAGAGCTTTTTTCGATTCCATTTTAAAAGATTTGTTTTGAATTGACGACTTAGTAGCGGTTAAGGGGTTGGGGATCTATAGAGACGTATCCTTTTACGTACCCTTTATCAAAAACGTTACTCTTACTGGCACTGTCCATTTGTTAACTAAACTGACTGTTTCACGGTTGACTTATCGATTGTAAACTTTGACCAAATTTTGCAATGGTTGTAATTTTAGCAAAGTAAATACGAATCTGCAAAATGAAACGGGGATAGACGAATTAATTGTGGATAAAGCAAAATTACATCAAACGAAAATAGGTAAAATATGCTGCTGAGTCAACATGGCTTACAATACAAATAACCCAGAGAATTGAATTATATTGGATATAGACATTCAATTTTGAATCGCAACTAATTACCAACATAACCGAACGAAATTGACAAGCTATTTGATTGAATCCCAAAATATCATTTGTACGGTACATCCGCGGAGGGCTTACATTTTCCGATGCACGCAATTTATGAGGGGTTTTGATGAATATAAATTATGCCATTATAATAAAATTGTGGCACGTAATCTGTGCTATCTGGAATAACGACGTGTTTCCGACGGCTGTTATGTTTGCTCTTAACAGGTAATGCTGTACTGTTTGTTTTCAACACTCTCAGTCCAAAAGAAGCCTCATTTGCAAAAAGAAGAAATATATCGTTTGCATTTAAAACCAATTCCCTTTTCTGTTTTCAAATTAGCTTTAATTCAGATACTATAAGCCCCCACCTGCCCCACGAACCGCAACAAAAAAACTGAAATAAAATAAACAAATAGCCTCGTTTAAGAAACTTTTTTCAATAAAACGTCAAATATTTTTTGGAATATTTCTCGTAAGTTATTTATTACAAAGTTATTTACTAAATTCCGCAGCGCGTATTCTCGGACGGAGCCGTATTCTGAGTTTTTCTGGCAAAAAGAGTTTCGTTGAGAAATAGATTTGCCGTCGGTATGCTTTCTGAATAAAATAAAAATCACAGAACTCAAGAACGTCTTAAATTGAAGTAAAAGTTCTGTGTTCGATTAAAAAAAACATACCCGCCGAATTGAAAGCCTCCATTTTGAAGGCGTTCGGTTGAAAAATTCAGTCGTTTTCATTCCCTATGCCAATGAAATTTAAGTAACAACCCAGTAAATTCTTAGCTCTTCAAGTGAATAATTTACACTATTATTTCAGTGTACTTTTATTAAATACACGTCCAGAATGACTTTTATGTTACCAGCGGTATAAATTGGCAAAAGAAAGTTTTTATTTTTTAATTATAATTGTCTTTGTATAATAATGGCTGCAGTCGTTCCACTTAGTGGTTCATTATTCTTTGATGAGAATGCTTTGTTTAACGTTATGCTTTGTTTAATTATTTACATTATTTAATGTCATATCAAATTCATTATCAAACGTTAATGACATCAATGATGTTTGCGTGCTCGCATATTTTATACATACTTTACTAGACTGAACAAAATCATATAACAAAGTTTCGCGTTACAAAACATCGGGTCCCGACGTAACTCACTAAAACTCATAACTTTTACATCTCGTGCAGTGCCATATGCACCTTTGTATTCAATTTGCAACTCGCGAAATGTAGTCTAATGTAATATCAGCGATGCTCGCGCGTTCAACGAGGGTAAAATTAGACTGGCAAGGCATATTACTCTTCCGAGGCAAAACATTCTCAAGACATACATCACAATACATAATAAACACGGAATGAGAGAAAAGTGAAACAAATGAAAACTTACCTATCGTCGTGAGCGCCAACGTACACCAATAATAACTTTGCAAATATTGTTTCACCACATCCGCAGTTTCAGTGTCATGATACACCCAGTTTTTACTACCAAACCCATTGTTTTTATATATTATATGGTACAAGCACCCGTTCCAATGGAATATCACTAATAAATAATGAATTAAACTGGTCGATCTAAACAAGTTCGGATAGTTCGTGTGCCGCTCGGTTCGGTCCATGAACGCCCAGAAGCGGTATATCTTGACGAGGCGGAACGAGCGCAGGATCGAGTTGAACCCGATGGACAGGTAGAGGAAGTCCAGCGGCAGCAGACAGAGGCAGTCGATGTAGAAGGTGGTGGAGTTCATGTAGTGTGCGCGCAGCTTGGCCGCGTCTGTCTGCAGCACGCCGTCCTCCAGGTAGCCCGTCCGGAAGTGGAACAGAATGTCCGCCAGGTACAGGAAATCCGAAAAGTAGTCCAAGCAGAACCACACTATCAGCGTCTCGCCTGCAACAAAACAACTAACATTAATCATACTACCAATCAAACAAACTCAATTACTATTAGATCCGGGTTAATTGATGGATCAGCTTTGATCCTAACTTTTGCTCTAGATTAGCGACAAAAAGATCAATATCAAAGCGGAAACTTGATGAATGTTGAAACTAATTGTAGCCGTAAAGCGGTAATCAAACAATCGGAAACTTGTAACAATCAGAAGGCGAAACATCAAAACATTACCTCTGCAAATATTATATTGTTCGATGCGAGGCATTTTACCCAGAAAAGCTATTTAGGTAAGTAATTTAATTCTCCGCGGGGCAAGTTGGCGGAAACTATGCGAGGAGTGCGCTAAGTCGGTGCAGCCCCAGATCGTCGTCGCTAATCTTGGTTGCTATCTAAATGGAGACGTCTTTGCATAAGCTCTGGAGTCAAATTGGATTTTTATTCACTTAAGCGCCGTCCTTCAAGTTCATCCGGTAATGAAAATGAGTGGTGGCTAACAAATCATTTCAATATTTAGTTTAGCTTTTAATGTTGATCAATTTGAGTTTTGTTACTGACCGTTTATTTCCTGGAAGGCGAACCTGTAGACGATGACCCAGAGGTTGTAGAGGAAGGCGAGGGAGACGACCATGGACCAGTAGTAGCAGAGCCGGCCGGCGGGGTCGAACACGAAGGACCAGTGCGGGCCGGCGCGCAGCCGCCCGCTCGCGTACGTCGAGCGCCGCCGGAGCCCGCCGCGGCTGCCACTGCCGACAACAATACCCTCAGCTATCTCATTACCGATCTCAATCGTTTGACCCTTTTAACTTAATACTATTCAGATTGCCTTAACAACGTACACAACGTTAAATCTGTTCGCCTTTGAAGCAATCTCCATAACATTATGTATGTGCTCTCTGCGAATCTAATAAGAGTTGCACTCAACGTTAACCCGTGCGCTTAGAGCTTATTGTATTATCTCTGAATATGTTAAGAAACGTACAACTTTTTGTTTATTCGCTGCGATGAAAGGAAGTGGTTAACAAATGGAGGAAGAGGAGAAAATATGTTTGTTGGATGTTTTTTTCAACTAATATAACTAACCACTTATTCATGCACCCCAGGAACATAAACGTGACATATGTAGATATTACACAAATTATATACAAGGGTTGTTTAATTAATTCAGTTCACAAAACACATAATATCCGATGTACGTTCATGTACTAATCAAGATAAGGCACCAGTACATGCTAATTACAATAGTCTTTGTTCAAACTCGACAGGCTACATCAATCAATCGCCGGCCAAACAAGGCCGGGAGCGGGTGTAGGCATTACAGATTCAATACACAAGCTATCAACGTCTGACTCGTTTACTCAAGACATGCTTACTTCCCTATGCTTAGCATCTCGGCTTACGAGCATGTACTTGTGTACACAGGTAACACGCGGACCGCGCAGCCGTGTAAGATAAATGTAAGCAGCCGTGTTTACATTAGCTGATTGTCTGGAGTTAACTGCGATCGACTGAGTTAGCTCCACGGATTTATGTACTTCCGACTGGAGAATAATTGAATATCGCTTTAACCACCTGAGGGCTGCCCACGAGGATATCTGTCGGTAGGTCTAATTAACCCTCCGGATACTGACGGCATCCAACCACAGGATCGAGTCCCAATAATACTAGTTTCATTAAGTCGAGCCGGTCAGATTAAGTGGCACACAATTCACTGACCGCGCTAGGTCCCGATTATAATACACGTAAGCTTTCCGCCATAACCGAGCCGGATACCATCTGCATATAAGTACTTGTAACCTGCATTTTCCTCTTCATACGCATGTTTGACTTCAATGCTTCAAAGATAATAACATCTTAAATCAGATTGTTTGGCAGACACAATCTCAATTATGTGTCGCGTGTTTAGTTAGAAGATGTAAGTTTATGTGTGTGAATTATTTCCCTGTTTTTTCCACATTTTTCATTGTATCTTCGCTCCTATTAGTCGCAGCGTGATGGTATGTAGAATGGTTTATTAAACACAAAGAATTAAAGAATTTTTCAATTCGAACCAGTAGTTCCTGAGATTAGCGTGTTCAAACAAACAAACTCTTCAGCTTTATATATTAGTAAGTATAGTATAGAAGTATAGATTAGTATAGATATAGATTATTCACTTCTACGTACTTAAGCAGTGTGAATATTAACCTTACTGATTAAATATCTCTATGTTCCAACTGGCAGTCAGTAAATATTAGTTCGTGGCATGGTAGTGACCTTTTTAGGATATCTCGAAAGGAAAAACAGCACCTTTACAGAATTACTTTGCTAATCGTCCGACCAATCTACTTGTCTGTCAAACACCCTTTTTCTCATTTGTATAGAAAAAATAATAAACAGTGACGCTAAAGTAATCGCTCAAATCTTTGATAAGGCCTAGTCGAATATATTTTTCGAACATTAAATTTATTGCCACTTGAATACATTAAGACAGTTACAATAGTTTATTGTTGGTAATATGTTGATTTATGTAACCTGCTTGTCGACGGTTAGATATTGACATTTCACACCAAGTCTATTATCTAGCCATCAATTACGTCAGCAATACGTTTGCCTGTCCCAATATAGCGTAATACTATTCCGAGCCATTCGAAACTCGTCACATCGATCCGTTAATCAAAGCTAATAAAAGCTTTTAACTAAAATTAACGTCTGACGAATCAAATTAATTAGTCTCTCGTTACGAGGAAGTTAAGTATTAATTTGCTTTCGTCTAAGTATAATTGATACGAACCTATGTTCTATTCAAAATAATTAAATGCTGATTTGGGACGGGGCTAGAATGCTGTAGATGCATAAATAAATTGGGTAGTGTGACCTCACGAAACTTGCAAACAGCATCAACCAATGTTGAGTTGTTAGTGAACTTAGCTGTCGCGCAAACACGACCACAGCTTATTAAATAGTTTGTTGTTTATTAAGCGACCTTTTTCATTCACATCGGCGCTGCGCTGCATATGCAAACTTTAAACTATTGCGCATTTCGAAAGCACGAAACAACATTGTGAAATACATTTGTAGTTTCAATTGTTCCTGTACAAATAATTTTGGTCACAACAGTGATATGGGTAGCTCGGAGTAGACAACTAGCTACTGTTAATTTTTACAAAGGACTGTGCAATATAAAAACTATTTTGCCATTCTACGTGTTTTTTTGGCCTTTTAAATAACTAGCGGAATACAAATTTTGTGAAGCTAAATAATTTGTTTGTTAGTTATTGCGCGCCAACCTCTGGAACTATGGTCCATTTTCAAAAAAGGCTAAAAAATATATAGGATAGCAGTAACGAAAACTCTTACAAAACGTTAAGAAGGTGCTTTCACTCTAAAACATCATACTTTCATTTTAACCACACGGAAATTGCTCACAAAAGCTTGTTAATGATAAATTAGGTAAGTGATAAATATTTTAGTTATCACCTAACAAGTGAAACTCAATAAAGGTGGATACAATCGCTAAATGATATCGAAATTCATCGTCTAAAATAAACCCACATCACCTCAAGATCTCTACGCTTTGAAACACCAAAAAAAGATTAAATCTCACAGAATTACGTACCGTATTGAGTTTAGGCGTCATTATGAAGTAACTCGATCCAACTACAGTTACCGAACGAAATTCAAAGCGACAATGTTGCGATATAAACAAAGACAAGGCCGCGCTCACATGTGAATACGAGAAAATAACTTCGTTCTGGATAAATCGGTGTTAACACCAGATTTATGGTTATAGCCTGCATTTCGTACAAGTGGCTACCGGCTGATGTAAAGTCATTGGGAGTTGTAACTCTTCATATATTATATGTTTTTGGTTTCATATACGAGTATGTCATTGATAGTATTGATACCTACTAAGTTGGATCCCTAAACACAATTATTTCGCATGGGTCATACCATCTGCATCTGCGTCCACAATGACTGACGCGGATTTTCATTTTTGAAGTGGAATAACCCAATGCCATAGTCAACATTTCAAGTGCCTTGTCACACACTTATGTCAGCAAGAAAAGTAAAAATCCCACCAAAAACATTAAATGTAAAAAAATGCCAAGTCTCTCGATGCAGTCTTTCCATCGTAAAAAGTTTTGAGATCTCATAGAAGCCAAGTCCTATTCAAAATATTTTGTAGTTATAAATCAACATTTAGTAATTGTATCAATAGTTTTCTTTATATTATAATTATAGTGACTTGGCAATGAGCACAAGAAGAAACAAATAAAACGGCATATTTGTAGGAGTTGAAAGTTACACACACCGCATGCGTAAACATTAATATCACAAAATTAATTTTCTTTTGGTTTATCCGTGTCGTCCCAACCGAATTTCGGCAACGGCAGTCAGTCTTAGTGTACTCTCGATTCATTTACTTTCATAAAGCGATGGCCCGTAAGGTATTCTTAATTATTGTATTGGAGCATGTAGTCGGTAGTGACCATCATGATTCACACATAACAAATAATCTGATCACTGGTCTCGTCGGTAACATTTGCACATAATTCCAGGCATCAAGCAGCTTTTAATTTGTGCTCATTGCCAAGTCACTATAATTATAATATAAAGAAAACTATTGATACAATTACTAAATGTTGATTTATAACTACAAAATATTTTGAATAGGACTTGGCTTCTATGAGATCTCAAAACTTTTTACGATGGAAAGACTGCATCGAGAGACTTGGCATTTTTTTACATTTAATGTTTTTGGTGGGATCTCATTTATTTTTTGTAAGTGTATTTCTTTCTTTTTTTTTAGGTGTCATAATTTCTAGGACTTCAGCTACTGCTTTGCTTAGAACCCATTCTCTATCTCTATCTCTTTTGTTTCTTCTCTGAGACTTCGTTACTTCTAATGTAAACAAGCTTAAACTTATATATATATGCATATATATATCTACTAACTTACAAACTATAGCTAAACTAAACTAAATAACACGTAAAGTTCTCCGAATATCAATTATCACTACAATATTTTTTAGTTTCGAAATGGTTTTTCATAGACAGGTGGCGCTATCAAATGAAAATTATCGAATTATTCTGAAGTACTACTTAGACTGCGCTTTGTAACGAAACCATAGCGCGATTCAGACACGTACAACGCCATCTATCGAGCGCGCATACCTTATTTATCGCAATACAATGGAGTTTTAGCTTTATTAATTTAATGAATTATGAATTTTATGTATGAATTTGTATTAATGATAGTCTGTGTATTACATTTATATTATTCTTTTCTATTCTTTGTATGTATTCATCCAATTGAATAGGTACTTAAACAACGAACAAAGTTAACAATGCAGTCAAAATCCATACATAATGTTCTTGCCAAACCGCAAATATAAAATTGTTTTCTATGGCATATTATTTTTTAATGTTTTTATAATTTTTCCTTTATATGTGGCTAAGGACCTATCTTGGTGCAAAATTTGAAGTTTCTAAGTCTGCTAGAAGTACCTTAGATTTTTGATGATCTGTCAGTGAGTCAGTGAGTCAGTGAGTCAGTGAGTGACAAAATGGTGTAACTTTGATCGACCGTAACTCCTAAACCATTAATTCAATTGGCATGTAATTTCGAACTTAAGCTTGTTCTAATGCCTACTATTATTCCCCGAAAAGCTAAACTCCTAGCTTTGTCCACGTCGAAGATACAGGGGGGGCGAAACAGCCGCGAATCGCTTCGAGAAAAGATGGTACGGCCGTGCCCGTTTTGCTCGAGACTTGGCAGGGGCACTGCCGTGCCCTCAGATAGATTATTTGAGAAACCACAGGTGATTTTTTAATTAACTCAAATTCAAAGGTCATCTGTGTTTTTGAAAACCGTATCTGCGTATGTGCCCAAAAATCAAGCTTTCACGGCTCAGGAGATAGACGGACCTAGTAATAGAGGTTAATTTTTGATCTTTGGCACGGAACCCTAAAAATATAACAAGATATTAAATGTCCTTAAACGGACGCAAAGAAAAATAAATTAAGTTAAAATCCTTGCTGTAGATATAACAACAACTGTGCATTTCATTCTAGTGCACATGGTACTCGCAGCTCACAACTCTCAGTCACATTAGGCACTAGGAACTTTCCGCATGAATGCAGACCGACAGATCTACCTAGAATAAGATTGATAGCTGAACGGAAGTCACTTAGACATCACATAAATAGAACTTGAGATTTAAAACAATTTAGAAAGCTACCTTTATAAGAATTTAACTTTATTCGGATTCGTTAAATGGAAACAAAAAAGTATCATCAAAGAGTTTTCATTTTAAAGTTAGAATAAACAACAAAGCTATCAGCACAGCTGAGTACTGGTTAGTAAAATATAATACCAATAACGACACAAAACATATTGAATGAGGAAACAAAACACTATATTCAAATTCCGAAATCCTTTCACCGGTCGCGTATCATGTCGCCCCGCATAGTTTGTCAAACGACGAGTAACATTAAATCTTATAACAAAACGCGACGTCAAAGTGAAATCACCTGTCTACCAATATTGTTTTATTCAGCCAATAAGGATGTGGCTTGAGTGTATTATTGGATATTGGCATAAAGTATACACAGCCGGCAGTCGTCGATTTGAACGATAGAGAATCGTAGAATATGCGAGAAGCTACGGTTTGACGTCATGTTATAGAAAATGTAAAATGATAAAGTTTACATTCTGTCTGGATTTCAGGGAACCTTTTTATTGATTCTTTTTTCCTAGGGTGACGCTAATATTAGGCATTGATAAAACTATAGTCAAGCGAACTTCAGTCGCGTCGGTCAGAGTTATTTTTTTAAACCGTATGTGTTTTGGGTGGTGGTGGTGGTGTTTCGATTGATGGCCTTAATGTTTGAGTTGCAGGTTCGATTCAAGCAAACCTTCTTAATTACTTATTCTAAACAGCACTGACAAACGGTGAAGAGAAAAAAATGAGAAAAAACATGGATTCTAAATATTGGAATCTGAATTATACAACTTTGAGTGAGCCAACATAGTGATCAATGCTTAAACCATCCCTGAATGGGAAGAAGTGTGTGTCCGGGAGAGGAACATGGGCGATTGGTTGGACTTATGTATGGGTGGCTGTACCTGTCGGTGCCGTTGCAATGTGGTGGTGCGAGGTGGTTGTGGGAGTGGTGCGGCGCGGGCGTGGCGGGCGCGTGCGGCGTGTGCGGCGTGCTGCGCCAGCCGCTCAGCAGCGGAGCCTCCCCGCTAGCACCCAGCAGTTTTAATCTAGACAAGACAACTTTGAACATTAATTCAATAAATTAATGAAAACTAGTGTCCGGACACGGTATTTAGCATCATTATGGCGATATATTAATTTGGGTATTCAATTAAAATTCGTGTTATTTAAAAATGATTTGTGTATTGTTCGTAAATGCGTAAGGTGCGATTCAGACTGGGAACTCGAAGCTTTCGTAGAAATAGGCTTAAAAACATATATTTTTTCAAGTAAATGGCCACAAATCAAATTTATGTCTGTATCGACCTTTATTTCACCTTGAATTGTTTGTAGTACCTATTGTATGATAATTGATGTTTTTAAGACCACAAAACTCAAACAAAAAAGGAGACGGACCTACAGGAGAGCCAAAGAGACAGAGTATCGTGATAGTGTTTCGTTTTTACTTATTGGGTACGGAACCCTAAAAACAGAACATTACTGGGAGTTACCTACTTACATATTAATCAAATAAGTTCAACTGTTCACCCCAAAAACGATCAGTACCAGTATAGGTCACTTAACCCTGCTTGATGGTTAACCGGGTACAATAAAAACACTTCAAAAGCACAGCCGACCTTTTATACAACCTACGAATATATATTTATGTAATGTGGCCACTTGGCCAGCAATAGTTGAGCCGCTAAACTGAGGGCGTCGGTAAGCCGCGCCAAAAACCGGTCAACCGCGTACCGCACCGCGGCAAGGGTGCCGTGTGATAACCACCACCGACCACATAATCGATATAATCGCGATGAACGGTGCAAATACATAAATCCTTTTAAGCCGTTAACACCCATTTAAAAATGAGTCAATAAATCACGTAGAGAAAGCCGGCAGTGTTAACCTATCAAGTTATGCAGATATGAGACTTTCAGAAAAGGAAGCAGAATCGTTTGAAGTCCAATCGACTTAGTGGCACACGAGCGGCTACCGGTAGAAATTGGTTTTCCCAATACGACCTCTGTGAGCGGGGGCAGAGCCGCGCGCTAGAACTGTCGTACCGTAAAATGAGATATAAACCGTTCAAAAATGCGATCGCTCGTATTGGCGGGCGACAGGCGCTCGCTCATATTACCCAGGGCTGCCGCTACCTACTTACCTCCTCTTTGGAGATTAATGCGTATTGATTTTTATTTATCGCTATTTTGCCAGGAGATTTATTTGTAAAGCGTTTTCTTATTTCAAAACTCCTTCCTGTTATTTTGCGACATGCAGTGTAGAGTTCTGTTTATTTCCAGTTGGATTGAAGTATTTGGCTTATTGATTTCACGGAATTGACGAGTAGAATTATTTTCACAATGCGTTTTTTACTATTATATTTTTTTTGTCATGAAAGCCTTGATGATATCAATTTATACCTATATATTAAACGGTCAAACGAAAATAAACCTCACCAAAATTAAACAGACAATAATTTCATTCGTAAACTGAATAAAAATGTAAGATATGAAATGAATAAAAACGGGCAACCTTGCCCGTTGGAATTGCAACGGAACCTACATAATATCTCGAGGTTTAGATTCGCTTACTGCGTTTCTAAAGCCTCAACAAACAAAACGGGATTTCGTTTCACGGACCTATTTTAATAATATCGTAATTTGTTTAACCTTTTTCATGCAGCCTTTTATCTTTATTAGGAGGAAGGTAAGTTACCTAACAAGGTTGATTTTTATAAGAGGGCTTATCAAGGGCTCACGGATAAACGGGATAATACTTAAAAAGAGAAAAACGGTAAGTAGAACAGGCTCGAAATAAAATAGAAATAAATAGCTTGCTGCTACACAAATGTGTATTATGCGGTCTAAATTTGTCCGCTTCTAGCATCGCTCGGGCTTTGCTGTGGGAGTTTATTTTCAAAGTAGATGTACGTGGGTCTTTTCACACATAGGACGGAGGCTCATCGAGTCAACACTTGTGATTAAAGCGACACTCAAGAAAAGGGCCCTCGTTCCTGGGCAAACAAGAGCCGGCCCTCGAACCACTCCTCTGACGCCTTAATGGAGGCGCGCACGTTAACCGCGGAATATTTAAAAAGAAAATTTATCAACCACTGGAAAATATTGATTAGGTCTATTTTTGTATGGAATAGTTATTTCAGGATTTTCCGTGGGCGATGAAGTCTACATTTTTAAACAAACTCTTAAGTAGACGTGGAACATTTTAAAACTTAGTAGACTCACTTTTGAGACTCTATACAATGTACCTATACATAAAGTGTATCTAATCTAATCGATTATGATACACAAATAAATAAATGAAATATCATACATTTTGCATACCATTAACAGTGATGAACAACTATCACTCAGACCATACATTGGCCATCATAAAATAACAAGTAGAAATCTTGAACACCCTTTTACAGTAGGGTTGTAAAAAAAAGTGTTATGATCGCGATAGATCTCTTTTATCGTTCGCCGCGGTTTGACAGATCCAGTATAAGGGATATCAAGTAATAACGCGTGTGGGTGTCAATGGGTGACAAAAAGTACCGCTGACAATACGCGAGAACAATATTAGTTTTGTCCTGTCTATAATGTGCCTGAAATATTGTGTAAACTTTTATGTATTACACGGGCAGGTGTAAATGCTGTACATGCTTTTAAAAGTTTTTAATTTTAATCGTAAAAGCGGTTACGTTAAAACAAACAATTGTTGTTGAAAGCAGAGAGCTGATTAACATTTTTTTTAATCTAAAAAAAATAAAAAACTTTATTTCACGTTCGGTGTTTTTTTTAATATTTCAGCATGTATCGTTAAAAAAGTCAATACAAAAGAATGTTTAAAAATAAATGAAGTCAGAGGTGTTCCAACTGATTTACATTTTCAATGCTGTTTTAATGCTATTCATCCGAAGGCAACGTATACTACAAAATTTATGATTATCGCCAGCGCAAATACCTACTTAATTAAAGACGAGAGCCTCAATTTCGTTTGTCCTTTAAATTTCTCAACGCGTTAAGTGACTCCAGTTTACGTAGTGGAAAATTCGTCTGCCTTATTAGCTTACAAATCGATAACTTTTAAAATAATGATTTAGTGGTAGGAGGGCTTGGTCCCTTGTAGGTTAGTAAATCAAACGAATCGATTCACAACAGGGTGGCTTGTTAAATCTAACCTCTTGTCGGATTTTGTTGGAAGTCAGTTTATTGGTGCGAACCAACAGATATGATTTAGATTCGCGTGAAATGTGTGTTGAAATTAAAATACGATATGTGTTTTTTTTTCTGTACGACTGGACTAAGGATTGATGTTTATTATTGTAACTTGTAAATTAATACGATTGCATTATTACTTAATCAAATTTATTTCACTTTAAAATATTTTTTGTGTATGCTTTTTGTTCGTAGGTGGGTTGAATCTGCGTCCCTTTTTAAGCACGGCAGAAGAAACACGGGACTACTGTCAAATAGATTTTACTTGTCAAATAAGAAAACCCATCCTGTCTGTCCAGCGGTATTTACTTTTATATTTATCTACATCCCACCCAAAAATCGTTTTTTGTGCCATTTTTGTTACACAATTTTAGAGCTCCTATTTAAAAATTCAATTTATTTAAAAAGCTTAATTAAATTTTAATTATTTACCAAGCCCTTCAAACTTAAGCCTTCTAAGTTGACAACGCAGCTGTAAGGAGGAAAAGAAAAAGTAGGTTTCACCACCGTAGGGTAATAATAGAAGTTTACATAACTCTCGACTTTAGCGCGAATGTTATTGTTGAGCTAAAAATATAAAACAATTTCCTTGGGAAATAACTGCGGAAAAACTTCTAAATAAGTCATTACTTATTTGCGTCATTCCAGCATTCGTTTCTAAGGTTTTGATTTTATTTCTTGAAATTTAGTAGGAAGCACGTTGCCTATTTAAGTTTTCATTTGTCGAAACAAAATACGTTGCAGACAAATATTTTGAAATGAAACAAATAAACTAATTTTTTACCTCCTAAAATGGAACTTAGAACAAAATAGTAGGTATTTCCCTCACTTCCAATATTTGCGTCCTGTGCAGCTACAACAGCCCTTAACCGAGAGAGATGGAAGTAGGGCACATAAAACTTTGTCCTGCAGTGTAACAGGACTAGAATAAAAACTATTTAGTAGTACGACGTACCTCGCTTTGTGTGCGCGTCTGGAGCGCGAGGAGAGGTCCAGCTCGCTGGCGGCGGAGCAGGCGGTGCCGGCCTGCAGCGAGCCACGGGAAGCGCCCAGCCGCCGCGAGCCCAGCCGACACGTCATCATTTCTAAAACAAACACATATTGTTACTAGCTGTTGCCCGCGACTTTGTCTGCGTGATTCTCAAGATGTGAAAAACTATGAAGTTTAATAATAACGATCATCTCAAAAATGTAATGCAATATTGAAAATGAAACACTTTTTTTTATATTTTAAGCTTGCTTTTATATTTCTAAATTATAATGAATCTTGAGCGGCCCAAAAACTATCAAATGTTTGAATCAAACACATTTTATCGTTTACGATACTATCCTGGTGTCAAATATTTCACAGCTGTTTTAATGATTTTTTCTTATTTAATCCCAAAAAGACGGGTTTATAACTTTGACATTTCTGCCTGCCTGTCTGTCTGTGACATCATAGCTTCCGAACGAATTGAACTATTTTAATGTAAACGTGAATTATGTGCCGTTTAAAAATGGGGTGCAAGTAGGAACAGAAGGTATAACTCAGTCTTAGCTTTTCTGCTAAAAATGTTTTACTTTCGAAATTTTCCATTTAGTAATTGGGTGGGTTATGATTTCGAGCACGTCTGTTCTTGGGACGGCCTACACCTGAAATTGCTAGACGGATTATGACAGTGATTATGACTTAACATGAAATTATTATTGTACTGTAACCAAAGAGGTAAACCAGAACCATATTACTGAGGCCCCGGTGTCCGTTTGTCTATCTGTCACCTGGCTGTTTCTCAGGAACAGTGATAGCCAGACAGTTGTTATTTTCACACACGATGTTTTCTGACGATATAAAGAAGATGTCAAATTATTTTTGTGGACGGAGCTGGTGAAGTGAGAGTCGGGCTCGGTAACTATGGATTTTACATAGTGTCATAAGATATAAGATTTTGCAAAATTGCACCCATATAAACGGTTTCCTGAAACACGTTATGTTTGATTGTCCTCTTAATATTAAAACTGATCTTCCTCACAAACATTTGGAATATTTCCAAAATAAAAAAGTTGGTAAACGTGTTATCTTGGCCCCCTGGTGTTTTGATCATGATTTGCCTTTAAATTGCTGATAAATAAATAGAGTTATAATAAAAAAAATATCAGTCACCCCTTTTTTTTAAATTGACAATGACAAAAATCTAAAGTATAGGATATGTGTAATTTGTGATGTTACGACAAAGCAAAATATGAACATAAAAGTGACTTCATGTGCATGAGTTCTATTTACTGTACCAATTTACAAAGAAAAAATACGTACTTTATTCGTTAACATACCTGACGATCATTGAAGTAAAATACCTGCCGTCATCCCTACTGCATAAATGGAACTTAAATAAAGACTACATGAAGTTGGTTATGAGGTTACGCTGTCGATACCGACAGCCAAAATGAATTTTCCAGACATTGTATGACGGATGTAAGTGCTGATAGCTACACTCTATTATCAGCCTTATTGGGGAAATTTCCAAAAATATGTTCCTAATCCTCGTCGGCTTAGGGATCTCAGAGACTTATTCAGTCTCGTTCCTTCCCCTGTTTTTACCAGGCTACGAAAGAACAAAATTTTAAATAAGTAGAGAATACAATAAATTGAAGGAATTTTTGGAAGGACCACGTGTGCGGTCTCTATAATGGCGGATGTAGACCGATCAAATCGTTAAAATATTGAAAAATCCCAGGTATCAGTAGACATTAGACATTCTATCAATAGATACATAATGTATATTCATTGATAGCTTTGGTCTTATAGATCTTTCACATTGCATACCTATTATGCAGTTTTTATGCAAGTTTTCTGGGCTTTTTTATCCGAAATACTTTTGGTCTATGTAATGTTGCAAATTTAAGAAAAAAAAGTTCCTTTCTTTCAAGAATGTACCGATTACGGTAACAATTGCATAAAAAAAAATAACGTTGTTTCTTTTATTTACTTGTGAAATTGTCGCGGTAGGTCTATATCAGACTTGAAAGGCAATAAAATGACTAATTTTGTGAAAATGATTTATTTTCGAAAAATCCTATTATTGCTCTGCCAAAAGTCTTAAGATAAATAGCGTGATGTTTTTTTGTGTAAACTGATGACCGTGCTGCCTACTACTCAATGGGTTGAAAATACACCTCATAATTGTATTACGCGATGTTACGGATGAGTCCAAAAATTTAAAACTTGACTGCTCATGCCCCTTCCATAGTAGCGTTATGGTTTTTGTATATTTGTTGTATCATGTGTACGATAAGGTTCATGCAAAATTTGAACGAAATATATTCAGTAGTTTATGAGATAATTTGATATTTGTTTATAGATATAAAAGGCTCCTGCTCACCCCCTGTATCAAAAAGCGAGATAATAAGTAAAAAGTATGTTGACCGGACCTCTTGTTGATATTCTCTGAAAATTTGAATCAAATCTATCCAGTACTTTCCGAGATCTTTCCGGACATACATACAGACAAACAGACAAACAGACAAACAGACAAACAGACAAAAATTCTAAAAATCATACTTTCGGCATCGGAATCGTTTGTAGACCAACCTGCAATTATTCTTTTTTTTAAATATTCAATGTACAGTTTTCACTTTTCTACAATTTTATTATATGTATAGATTATTTTATTGATAAAACGGCGACCGCATTATGGCTTTCAATCCTTGTGTCGCGGGTTTTCACAGACATGCAAGTCACATGCACAAAGACACCTAGACTGATGTCAGCCATTTGCAGATCACACTGAGATTGAAAGTGTTATTTGTGGAAACGTTGTTGATTGTATATTAACCTACTTAATTGTATACTTAGATGTAAGACAAAATGCATAATATTTGTTTTCCTAAATAGAATAAATCATAGTTTCATCTTCTTTTATTTGCAAAACATGTTATCTAATCTATGCAACGTATCAAATATGTTTTTTTACATCCCAGGAAAAAAAATACCTCCTGTGTGTTCAAATGCCTTAAAGAAGGCATCAATCATAATAATAACATTTTTTTTATAATAAGTCTTTAATAATGACATTTTTTTGTCAAACAAATGACGAAATACGAACTATAGCTAGTCTAGTTAGTAGTACAGGGCGGCAATTAAAACAATGTTAAATTGCATAACAAATAAATCAGTAAACAAATTTGTTTGCTACAGAACGAAGGACAAATAAAAGACAGTCCAAGCGATTGCTCTCTGCATTTCCATTTCACAGAAGTTCTAAATAGATCTATTACCGTTTCCCCTTTCATTGGACAGCGAAAGACAAGTGTACATACGTATAAGCCAGCTAGTCTTAGCCACCGTAAATACAGCTTAACATTTGATTTCACAGACATACTTAGATGTTTAAAACCTCTCTATTTATTGTGCTTCAGTACGAAGATGGTTGAAAAGCTTGTATTCTAGTTTAGTTCAAAAAAATCAAAATCAAAATCAAAAGTCATTTATTCAAATTAGGCTACTAAGTAGCACTTTTTGAAGGTCAAATTACATTGACAGCACCCAGTTTTGCCCACCCGTCACCGCTTCCTAAGTGCTTTTGCTGTGAGAGAAGAAACGGCGCAACAAACTCCCCAGCAGCACGCTGTCTTTCCATTTACAATATCATTATTAAAAAATATATCAAAATAAGTGTGTAGGTGCCGTGCCAAATAAACAAAAATTTGAGGTCATGGTACCTAAGCCACTATGAACTTAAACTGTCAACTACTCGGCCAAGGTCAGCAGACCGACCAGCCACCGCAAGCAGCACCCGTTCACGAGTATGACGCAAGGGTCAGCCATCACCTCCCTCGCCATATTTGAGGGAAGGAGGTGACCCGACCCAAGACGCCACCGCAGGCAGTGACGACTAAGGGAGCATGACGTATCTGCTGCCGGCTAATAAAATAAAACTCAAAGAAAGAAATACCCCAAACGTTGATTTACCTGGCACAGCCCCGAACACGGAGGCGGCATAAATTGCTACGTCATTCAATCTTATAATTAATAAAATTATACATGTCAAAATTTCTAATAAAGAACATATACGTTTATGCGTATAATCATACTAAAAATAAAACAAAATAGGTAACACAATGTTACATACATAAAGTATGCCTATCAAATAACATAATAATCGTAATAACACGTCATACATTAATCCACACTAAAACCGTCCTGTGTTAATCACGGCGACCAACTATTTTTATCATTCAAGTAATCATTTATTGTATAGTAAGCCTTCTTGCATAGTTTATCTTTAACCGTTGATTTAAACGAGTTGAATGGCAATTCCAATAAACTAGGAGGTAGTTTATTGTAGAGGCGAACACTAAGCCCTACAAATGAGTTGTGTACCCTATGTAAACGGTGCGATGTACCAATTAGCTTATGTTTGTTCCGTGTATTTATACTATGTATATCACTCTTTTTATGGTATAAGTGAAGATTTTGTCGTATCCATAGTATATTATCTAAAATAAATTGGGATGCTACAGTTAAAATGCCTATCTCTTTAAACCGCTCCCTAAGAGAAACTCTAGAGCCTAGCTGATAAATGGATCTGACAGCTCGCTTTTGTAAGACGAATATCGCTTCGATATCAGCCGCCTTACCCCACAGAAGTATGCTATAGGACATAACGCTGTGGAAGTAGCTGAAATAAACAAGACGAGCTGTGACCACGTCAGTAATCTGCCTAACTTTTCTAACTGCGTAAGCGGCAGAGCTGAGTTTATTCGCTAGGTATGCAATATGCGCCGACCACTTTAGTTTTGCATCAACCGTAACACCGAGAAAAACCGTTGATTCTACAGTCTCTAGCACTTCATTATTTATAACAATATTCGGCCCAAGATTCTTAACATTAGGCGTCGCGAATTTAATACATTTGGTTTTCTTGGCATTTAATACTAAATTGTTAATTGAAAACCAATGTGTGACGCGAGTGAGTGTATTATTTATTTCATTAAAATCATTTCTATTTCTGTTGACTTTAAATATTAAAGAAGTGTCGTCTGCAAACAGCACAACGTCACACATGCCTTTTAAAAAGAATGGTAAGTCATTAATATAAACTAGAAACAAAAATGGGCCGAGTATTGAACCCTGGGGTACCCCTAGTTTCACAGGTAGTCCGGTGGACATGCTACCATTGACATCTACACATTGGACCCTATCACTCAAATAGGAATTAATTAAATCCAGTGATTTATTTTTGACACCGTAATGTTTGAGTTTGCATAACAGTGTGTCATGCCGGACGCAATCGAACGCCTTTGAGAGGTCACAGAAAACGCCAATAGCATTCTGAGAGCTTTCCCAAGCGTCGTAGATGTGTTTCAGTAAAGCTACACCCGCGTCGGTAGTTGAACGTCCCTTTGTAAAACCGTATTGCTCGCTATGTAAGAGGGTCTTGTGATTAAAATAATGCAGAAGTTGTTTTAAAATCAATTTTTCAAAAATCTTGCTAAACGCAGGTAAAATTGATATCGGTCTAAAATTACCAACGTCACTTCTACTACCTGCCTTAAATAACGGTATGACTTTACTGTGCTTCATCAAGTCCGGAAAGACACCTACGTCTACGCATTTATTAAAGATGACAGCTAAAGAGGGTGCTACAATGTTTATTATATTACTTAGGAGTTTTACAGAAAAGCCCCAAAGATCTTCTGTTTTTTTTTGACTGAGTGATTTGAAAGCATTGTTTATATCTAATGGAGTCACATATTCGAAACTGAAAGTAGAATCACAACTGGGCACGCAATTACGTAATAAGTATTCTGAATCAAGTGATGATGATTTTAAGGAACTCGTTGTAGTTAATGGTATATCTGCGAAAAAGTTATTAAAAATAGAGGCAATTTTATTAGCTTCAGTGACTAATTCATTGTTGTATAAAATATCGAAGTTGTTGTCGCGTTTCGTAGCCTTACCAGTTTCTTGATTAAAAGGTTACACTAGACGGAAGGTGACAGTGATATAGCTACTTATTAATGGCAATTTATTTGGAAACAAATGAAAGAATAAAGAGTATCAAATGAATGTTTATACTTTGTTATGACAGTTCAGTAACTTTGATATCCTTCTGAAACGTTGGAACTTCACCATTTCACGTTACTGTTCCGTCCTTCATAACTTGATCACCAACTTCTTAGTAGACAAGTGACGTCATAACCAAACAATATGGTTGTGGAACAGCAAACAACAATACATGTGCGGCAGACATATCGCATATCAAAGTCGCTTTGTGATTCGATCATCCCGAACTCGGCAAGGCCTAAACACTATTATACAGAATTCCCTTCAACAGGCTTGAAATTCAAAGTTCATATAATTATAATTTATATTGTTAACCGTCGCGGTCGCTTAATAACTCAAAGCTTAAAACACCTTAAGCTCAAGTACTATTGTCTGCAACCAATTAAGAAGATAACATAGAATTTTATGAGGAGTTCAATTCGCTCGCGGTCCAGAGGGCTGGCTACTAAACAATGGGGAAACAATAACGATAATAAAACGGAACCATCTTGCGAAACGAATAAAATGAATAAAGCGTAAATCGAATGAGGCTATTGTTGCGGCCCTATTCTTTTTATAAACTGCCCGCCACGATTTGTTCATTGAGGCGCCCACTTTCTGAAAGTTCCGGTCCAAATTACGAGATTCTAAAAGAAACTACTTCGTACTTCATTCAAAAGTTACCTAACGAACTAAAAATAAAATGGCAAACTCGATGCAATCGAGCAGCTGGCGCAACTATAGCATACATAATGGGTGCAGAAATAGGCTCATCACGAGATCGCAGCCAGTGGAGGTAATATAACAAGTTAATAGGTGCTATTTATACGGCGCTGCACAGAGAATGACGTCATAGCACAAAGCGATATCGTACGTACATAAATAGTAGCGTAAATACGAATGTGTGTCGGTGGATTGTTTCGTCCCGGCAGGCAGAGGTTTGGTAAATTTTAATGGTATGTTGCGTCGCAGTGCGGAGGCCTGCGACTTGCTCCAGAGATTATCATTTTAACGAGTTAATATAACTAAATTACAGTCCTGTATTCATCTCCTCGCTTTTTATCAAAGGAATATTAGGTAACTAAAACTTGCAGTTTTCAATTTTTGGTATATTGACATGACTGAAATTTTCAAAGACCTCTCATACGTTAATGTTCAATATATACTACTATCTTTCCTAAAATAATTGTCAACAGATTTCGTTACAAGTTCTATCCATAATCAAAATATTCAGCTGTCGGCAATACGGTCAGCTAACGATGCTCTGAGCTCCAATAAATAATAACCTTTTCAATTTGTAACATCAGCACATTGAAATAGTCCAGACAACAACAAAAAATGTCGCATTCTTCAATTAGTACTATATTTTTAATATACCTGTCAGTAAATTTTAAATTAGTACAAAAAAATGTAAACCTAATTTAAAACTCAGCCTTAACTTTAAACTATATGAAACATGATTAAAAGAGATTACAGATAGATACACTAAAATATCTCTGCTGGCAACACACGAACGCCTCACAAACGTTTTCCGTTCGCCAGTACAGTTCGCGTCGAATAATTTTCAATTTCCGCGGCCGACGAAAAAATACAGAATATTTTGGTAGATCACACTCTCGGTGTTCACCACTGAAATACACTTGGGCTTTTGCAGCGCTAAACGAGCTCTGCGATATAAAAAGTTTGGGAACGTACGAGCTTGCATCTCCAGAAAAGATTGTGAAGCGGTATTTTTGTATAAAGTAATTCATTTTTCAAACAGGCTCTTTTACAGCTGACTGAAAACTGAGCAAAATGTAACTTGAATATTTGTAAAACCCTTGCAACACAAGGTTCAATTCCATTAAAAATAAAAATTTATTTTATTTCATTTATTCAGTGTTTGCAATTTCTTTGCCGTTGTAGGCAAATCATTCTACGAAAAATAAACATTTCGTGTCTTCTGTAGGGAAATTGAGTTGAGAATAGTCGCGTTGCTGTAATTTGTTCTCAATCATAGGAACGGCAAACATATACGTGCGCAGTTATGGTGCGAGACTGTGGTTGTGTGGTTTCATGTCAATCAATATCAAACATCAAATATTACCTTTGTCGCGTTGATTAACTGTGATTAACCCATCCCACCCCTCTAACTTTCTAAGAGCGTAACTTACGTACGTCGTGTTTCAATATTTGTTTTGTTTCATAATCGGTGATAATGTTCAAGGTTCAATATTAAAATAAATTACTAGACTAATAAACCAAAAGTAAAAATTCGTATTTTTTCATCTGGCTCTGAATTAAAAACACAATTCCACATCCAGTTTTGATTTAATAAAAATATTTGATTCAGTGTAAAATCGAAATGAACAACAACGCCTAAAACATATCAGTAAAAAGCTTTCAAAAAACCGTTATTGTTAATTTTAGATATTTCTAACGGAACCAAAAATACACATCAACTGTTCCTGATAATGAAAGAAAAATAATACGGTTTTACTGTTAATTTGGAGCAGCGTAGCTTATTCGTAGCAATGTAGCAGTTCTCGTAGCTCGTATCAACTTAAGGAAGAAAACATGGCTCCAGGCATCAATATATCAATCATCTCCAGCAGATCTCTACGACGTATATTTTTTCATTTGCCGGCGGCGTATTCTAAAGTGGCGTCAACCAGTACTTGTAACATATATAACTCGTAGCCGGGAGCACGCGCCGCCGCCGCACTGCGACGCAACATATCATTAAAATTTACTAGAATCTGTTACGTGCGAGAATCCCCGATCCAAGTAAACATATACACACCAATTAGAAGGACGAGCAAACGTTTTAATGGTGTTTAACAACACACGTCTATACAACACATGATTATGTATAGTGTACACTACAAAGGAAGCTCAATAGATTTATATCAAACAATAAATACTTCACAACTTAGCGGGATGTCCTGATTTCTATCGTTGGAGCTTCCAAAAGATTAAGGGAGAGAGATATAAATCTGCGTGGCTGTGGGATGGGAAAAAGTAAACGAACCACTTCTGACAGGATTAAATATGTCATTTCGTCGCAGTAATTGGTAACTAGTTGTCAAATTGTGTGTTAGTTTTGGTGGGTCGTTTGCTAAGGCTCCTTTAATTTTCTTAGGTGTTTCGTTTGAGTTGGATGTAAATTTGGCAGGTCCCGGCAGGCGGCCGGCGCGGCGCCCGCAGCGGGGCGGGGGGAGGAGGGGTGAACATATCTTGTGAGAGATGATTTATGTCGCCAGTCTCGCCTCTTTTCGCTAATTACTTAGACGTGCCGCAGTCTCGTTAGGATTTGTTGCCTCAGACTAATTATTTTTTTTCCTCTCTTTTTTTAATTACTTCATCATTTTGATGTAAATATTAGTGGTTCATTATTTACACCACTTGTTTAGAATTAATTTTAAAAAATGTCTATAGTTTGAATTATTTTTCGAGTTTGTATTATTGTCGAAAATTCTTAAAATTAAAAGAAGAATAAATAAGAAAAACGAAAAAGCTACTTTCCCATTTCCAATTACACAGAAGTATTTGTAGCCTTGCTCCTTTATTCAGTTCACGAACCCCTTGTAGAAAACAACTTCTTTTCACCTAAACGGTGTACAATAAAGCTACCCATTCAATTCGTTGTCGCGTCAACAATGTCGACTCCCTCACGTTTCGCATAGAGTGCATGCTCTTTACTTGACCGTGACCAATATAAAGACGCAACAATATATTTCAGAGTCGGAGGAAAATATTTGATCCACCTAGACCTTTTCAATATCCTGAATAGTTCGCTTTAGTGCCAATATGCAAAATGTATGTACTAGTGATCTCAGGGAAGTGGCATTTCAGTAAAAGTACGGAAATACAAATGTTTATGGTGGTACATTACACTTAAAGCACATTTTCACTAGAATGATATTTTGTTTGCTGGATAACTTCAACTAAGTTACTAACACAATTATAATATTTATAACAAAACCTTAAGTTACGCTTTTAAACTAAAATTCAAAAATCGATTTAACAACCTTATCACAGCAGTGAAGTACTTGAAATAAACATCTACTTCATCATCTAAGATAACAAAATGTAAGCAGACGCTGTAAATATATCCTCCTTGACGTAAACGGTACCGAGCCGATATGGCACTGCCTAGTGTCTTCTGTATGACACTATAAAACACCCCTTTCAATACCGCCGCGTATCTCACTCGTAAACACACATTAACATAATAATGTGATTTATAAGTATGAATCTAGCTTTTTATGCCACCGCAGGTACGAAAAGCTTTTTATATTAAACCTCATCTTTAATAACCAATTTTTAAATAGTTTATAACTTCTCTATCATTCGTCAGTAAAAATATTTGCAAACAATTGGCATTTAAAGTAATCCGTTTATGAATAGTAAGACGTAGTGAATTTATTAGGACACACAAAAAAGACACACAAAGGCAATAATAAAAAAAACTCTACATTAAAAACCAAGATAACGACGAAAAGCAGTTGTAAATAATTTCAAAAGTATAATTGACTACATTTACTGAAACATTTATAATTGAAATGTTTACAGACAGAATAATAAACCACTCGAGTTGAATAGGATTGTATGTTTGCAGCAAGTAATTAAATCGTTAAGTTAGGGGAGCCACAGATGGGCGAGCTTCGCCAGAAGGCGCCAAAATTCTCGGAAATTCTCTTCAAATATCTAATGTAAACAACAAATACAGATTGAAGGCTTATTGCTGTCCCTTTCGATTCAAAAAAGCAGGGAACCATGATTGCTAGTGTTACAAAACCATTCCAACTAAACACATTATTATACCTCACGCCAAGCAAATATTTAATCGCATCGGCTTTAGAACCTTACACATCAAAGTGACGTACAGGTTCCGTGAAACTTTTCCTTCGCCTTTTCTCTGCTCCGTCGACTTTAAGAGATAAAACTTTTTTCGCCTACAAAAGAGTTACACGCTTTATTTCACAGGCAAAATAAAATGTCCGTGAAAAATCATGGAAACTAGACGATTTAGCCTGAGGCGAAGTTATTACCACGACCATCAAACTCGAATCAGGTTTTTATAAAAATATCGTCTGGTATTTAAATTTCATTTGGACTCGCAATAAATTACGAAAATTTTCTGAGTGAAAAAGCGACCGTCGAGTTGGACGGCCGTGGTAGCAAGTTTTACGTAGCCAGTGACCGATCGGGCGTAAACTTGCGATGTCGTCTCCGGAAAACCGCACCGACAATTTTCCATTATACAAATTCAATTACTTTTAAATTTTAATTTTGTTTATGAAATATTTATTTTCCATAGCCAGCGGAAAGCGGCGGTAAGAGTAAGTACTGTTTTTATGAGGAAAATTATTTCTGTTGACATTATTACTTTTCTTTGAGCACGTTTTTGGATAGACTCTGATAGGTTTCACAAACATCAATAGAGTACGCTTAATTGTTAAAGGGGTTTTTTATGTGCATGCGTAAGATTTAATACCGCCAAATGGTATGTTATAAATGGAATTACATTCCCAACGACCCAATAAATCACAGTTCCGTGTCAACTAATAACGGCCAGGTTATGAAAGCGGTTTCCAAATATTTGTCAAAGAGCAGTTCTCAGCGTCGCCGTACACTCACAACTTGTTGCAGACGCTAGGGTCGGCCAAGTTTACATAGATTGAACTTTTCGGTCTAGTCCATTGCACTTACTGTACTCTACTTTAAAACAAGCGCAGACGTCGACGGCTTCACTCTGCAAAAAGTCTCGCAATCTAACTTAAAGTTGGGAAGTGATCAATATCTTTTGTTGCGAGCTCTCCACGTCAAGACTCGAGTCTCGGCGTTATCATGCAAGAACGGATAGCGCTGTTGTTTGTAGGTGTAGCCGTGTACAGCGTAAAATCAACTCATAGTTTGCGTGTCAGTGCACCCATGTAAGCCAATTTACAGCGACGACCACAGAATATTGACTGAGCAATAGAGCCCAGACTTTCTCGAGAAACCCGGGACTTGCTTGAATCTCACAAGAAATTTAATATACGATGAAAATACGGAGCGCATATAACACTATGAGAAAAGGAAAATAAAAGATATTTACAAAAGGACGAGAAATATAATAAAGTGAAATGATTTAAGGTTCGTTGCTTCGATAAAAGATCTCTTTTGTATACTTCAGTGAATCTTACAAAATGTTAGTAGCCGTTCAGGCGGCTCTACCCGCGTCAAGTTTTTAATTTTCCGGAACCGAGAGTATTATTATTGAATATATTTCTAGCGGGTTCCTTCTGGGAAACATTTCTGCCACGTTTATAAACAATGCTCGGAAATGATATTGCAAAGAGACCGCTTCAAAACGTCAAAGGAAAATAACGCCGCTTTAACTGCAAAAAATATAGCGTATTTAAGTGCAAAACTCTCGAATTGATTGTTGTTCCGGTGGAGTTTTTATGCGATGAGTCACGTCAAAACTTTCGTTTCACCCACATTTCCCAGTCCGCAAGTCTATTTAAATAAAGTATGAGCGCCAGACGGCGAACTTTGTAAAGACGCCAAACTGAAAATATGCATTTTTTTACTCACTATGTAAAATAGAAAGTGTCCATAACTAAATAGGTTGGAGATGTACGACTTGCTAGTTTCTTTTAACTTTCTAAGTTTGTTCGTTAGAGCTTCACGGACTTGTTTACTTGCAAGTGGGCAGATTTGTAAAATACTTTATACACACTGCCTTTGTGAATTGTCATGCAGTAATGAGTCAACAATAGGCATATGTCTAATAGTCAGCTATACAAAAATAAGAATGACCTTAATGAAAGTTGAATCACAATTAAGTGACTATGACATATTTCTCCGTTTTCAAAATATATTATTTTCTGATTTATCTACAACACAAAGCTCTGTTATATAGAATGCACACATACTTTTATGTAAGATAAACGTAACTGAGACAACGGGATGCATTCTCAGTTGGACAAAGGAAGCCAGTCTTACAGCGAGTACGGCGAGCAGCCTGCGGGCTTAGCGACAAATGTGAACGTCGCTCGCGCAACCAACTACCCAGTGACGTCATGTTTCAGCACATAAGTTTTGTGGAACTCTGAAGACATCTCTTTTATGTCTCAAAGACAGAACATTTGTCTCTTTAGCATGGCTTTAAGAACTTTTATAAGTATATTTCACACCCACGCGAAGCATAGGAATAGACTAGTGTGGGATACAGAAAATATTATTATATCGATAAGATATAATTGCCTGCTCAAGTATCGTTACATGGAATTCTATATTGGTACTAACAATAAAACGAAGGTACAAAAAAACTATTTATAATTTCCTTCGCATTTTCTGTAAGAATAAAGTTTTATTTTATCGTCAGGTTGCTCTGTAAGCACTTCAATAAACCGATAGTATTTGAGTTAATTAGTTCTGTCGAGAATTTCAGTGCGAAGGCCCCAATTCAATATTTATAGTATTGTTATCGTACCGGAAAACGAGTTTCGCGGTAAAATTACTTCAAATGTTTCAATCTTTTTTTAATAGTTTCTACTTTGTATAAAAATATAGTTTTCTTTTAATTCGTTTGGTTACTTCACAAACGAGATGTAGAAATTTACATTCGATTTAATGATGCCAAAAGTTATTTGTTAATTTTCTTTTCATTGTTGTTGTAAAATTTTGTTGCATATCATTTTCATTTACCTATTAAGCGATTTTTACGCAGCAATAACTTTTCCGAGCAGTATAATTAAGAACAGGTTATTTTCTGTTCAATTTTCTTTTACGCTTGACGCTTTAAAGTTTAATAACCAAGAGCTGTTTGAGATGAAAAATGTGAACAGTACTTTTTCCCTTTGCAAACAAATTAAATTGTATAAATTGATTGAGTCTTTACATTCAAATAAATAAATTGTATAAACTGCTCGAGTTTTCATTTTTTGAACAAACTAAATTGTGGAATCTGTTTCTGACTACGCATTTCTCTAGAATTTTCCAATAAACCAGACGAACCAACCCTTCAGACAAGTATTTAACAAGAGGCATCCATCGTTTGTCCTTTGTAACCCAATTACTTGGAAATTCCGTTGGTTTAATCTAAACATAAAAGATTAATTGCAAATTGTACGGACATTTTGGTCCGTGGTACCGTTATATTGTTGTAGTAATTACCAAATCGTGATAGGTTTGTAAGGATGTTAACCTGGACGGAACAGCGGGACAAACGATAATCATTATGGTGTGTGTTTTTTGTTTAATATTGTATCAATTGTATATCATATTGTCAAGCTGCTGAATCACGCTTCAATGGCTCGAAAGTCGTAATTTCTCTGTAAAATATAGTATTTTAAGCGCATTTAATTTTTTGCTTTATTTTCTAATGTCTCGTAGCCTCTGAACATGTTATGTATCTTTCAGTAAAGTGAATACATACGTTCATTAAAAAAATCGCTAGAACACCAGAAATCATTTATGTTAAAACTAATGTCATAATTAAAAAGCAAGAATCTTATGTTAAAATTTATTGATTCATTATCAATTAAGTTATGCTATATATTTAAAGCCGTCTTAATTAATAAATTCTATAATATACTGAAAACTATCATCCTCAATAAGGTAAAAAACCTCTTTACATTTGAAGTCATAATAGAATAAACAAAGGTACATCTTTATTTTAATTGCAATTTATCATATAAATGCTTTCTTGAAGGGATAACGACAAAGTGCAGGAGACCGTAACAATTAATTAGCCGGGATCATCGCAATATCTTGAGAAATGCGAACGAACTAATTAGGTACTTTATATTTTGTTATGTTTGTATTATATTAATGTCGATTTCAATGATTAATAATTTATGTTTGATGTTCGGGTGAGTGGCGGTCGTGGCGGAGTATTAGCAGAAATTGTTATTTATTGGTGTCTTGCAAGGTTTTTAGTATATTTTGTTTTTTTATACGTTCTATAAATATTGTTTCATTTATTTTGTATGGCCATGTAATGTTTTGTTTTAAATGTTATATTAAAATTCAAGATTTTGAAAACTGGAACACATGAACATTCTAATGTTTAAAAGACTTGAAACCAATTATTGCTTCAATTAAATTAATCTGCCAAGTTATTTACGACGTTTTCAATTGAAAATGGGCCACAAAGTTTTTATAAGACCTAAATTCCATAAGTTAATTTCCAAGAATATTTATTTTACACTAGGACCGCAGGCAGCTTGGCGGGTGGCCCAATAGCTGTTATAGTGTAAAACAAGTACGTGTTCGTAGTGTTCACCGCCGGCCATTAACATCAGCTTATTCTGTAACAGTTACTATTTCCGAATGGAAATAAAAATAAAACTTAGCAATATCCACTAACTGCCTCTGTGGAAACAAGCACTGACCTGTACGTATAGTGTAAAGTATTTGCTTTTTTTTTATCAACAAGGAAATTAACAAAGGAATATCTAGTTATGAAATATTTTTTTTCTTAGTGATCATCTATATTCAGGCTCATGTAACGTCTATTGCTGTAATTGTATAGTTAAACTGACATAAGTTATTATTAAACCATCCCCAACCTATTTCATTTCTAACGGCATAATAACAATATACATTTCACGTAACTCCTCTACCGCAAATGATTTCGACAGCTATTACCACTGAAAACTATCGGTTACCGAAGTTTATTGAATTCATTGACGACGTTCGTCCATTACAACTTCGATTCTAAATGCTAACTCGCAAACATCGGACTGATCGTCGTATCCGAAACATTCAGAACGTCACGTCCGTTCCGTGCGAACCGCGCGATCCGTCCGACAAAACTTTGTAGTTTGATTTTCGTTACGAAACGGCCTGTGACGCCTAAGTTAATGTTACACGTTGCTAGTGTGCCCAATATTTGACTGGTTTTTTTTATTTTTCACTCAAAAGAATATACTCGCAACCAAAATCAAAAGCTTTTTATTTCAAGTTTTCCAGGCACTTTCAAAACGTTACAATGATGGCTCTAGTTGCAATCTAAGTACGCATGAACTTTATCAATAGATTTTTATGTATCCACGTTTGCACAAATATTCATGTTCAAGAACATTCTTATCATAAGCATCTGACACGAGGGAGTTACTTATAGGTAAGTCTATAATTATAATTCCCCGCTGTATTGCGTAATTACATTATAAGAACGGATAACAATTAATAGGTCGCGGCATTCGCCGTCGCGCGCTCAACTGAGCAACGCTAATAAATAACAATCTTTTAGGCTCAGCCGGAGTGTTACCAGTTGGCAGAAGTAATTAGATAAATGTACCAAACAACTTGTAACAAATGCCCTCTCTGGCGATAGGAAAATATTCCGTGATTGATGGCTAAGTAATGAGCGTAGGATTCAAATTCCTTTGTTGTAATTTTTGGCAGTAAAAAAGTACTGGGTCTAACGGTTTACAGAGTGCTATGTTTGAAACCGCTGAGTATTTTCTCCAGTATGTGTTAACAACATTCATGTACATATACCTGCATGTAAACAATTTAATAAAAAAATGGTATGAAATATACCAATAAAAACTTTAAATCGTTGCAAAAGAATAGACCAAAAATGAAACCAGAGAGCGGGCCTTAAAGCGAAGTAAGTTACTTGATGCAAATTAACTTGCCATGACAATGTCGCCAGATGACAAGTCATTATTGCTCAATCAGAACTCCCTAAAAGTGATAGCACATAAAATGTTTCTAAAAACACTCAAACTTGTGTCATTACACGCATTCAGCTGACGTCATGATTAATTTCACGATAGGAAGGTAATCCGGAGTTTAAAAAAAAATTAAACTCGACGCTCAAAGAAAGATGACGAGCTAATCAAATTTCGCGCGAGTTCGGAAAGTCTCGGCAAGTTCTTGGCAAGTTCTCAGATTCAATTAGTAGATACGCGGCGGGCTGTTGTCGGCCGGCGGGGCCGCGCACACTACCACGGTGATTTTCATTATCATACCTATAATAACCATCCACTCTCACTTTTATGATGTTTGCCCTTTGCACTTTACTTAATCGATTTATTCGGATCAAAATTCGCGTAGATTGTCAATTTAAACGAAAGTTACGAGGTTATAAAATGGGATTACCTTCAATTATAAAACTCGTAAAAAGTTACAGATTACAAAATCAGGTTCTTCTATATAAAAGCAGTGCCGTGCAGTTAAATAGAATACTATGGCAGCGTTCATAGAAATAATTAATATTGTGCTGTTCACAAAAGAAGCTGGTATTAAGCGTCTGATACGTAGGAGCAGCGCAGTAGAATGCCAGCATTGTAAAAGGCAATTTTGTAGTAAAAAGTGGAGCGCCGCCAACGTTAACTACAAAGCGGACTGATAGATTGCCTCAAACTTACTAACGTACGGTGATCGTGCAAGGTGAAACGCGGACCCGGCTTCTAAAGTTTTACCTCCAATGGTGTTAAATGTTTGCGAAATTATACGGCTCGTTTAAGATCCTTTGGTAACACAACACTTGGCAAGCTAACGACGTGTCGAATAATAATCACTCGGCATAGACGTCGGTTGACTGGGGTTCTTTATTATAAACTTTACGTTGCTTCGGAGACTTTCTTTCATCTCATAATCAACGGAATTACAACTTCGAAAACGTAATATCATCATTACTGTTACATTTTCAACCGGTTTCCAATATCTCACCTCATTGGCATTCCTCAAGCCGGTACCTACCTAGAGATAGAATAGATAATAATTTGAATTCGGGACTCCGATAACTAGACAGATAAAGTACCTAAAGTAACTCGCGCTGTTCAATTGCTACAGTTTGTGTAATACTTGGTCGAGAGAATCAAGTTTGATGCCAGAACTGTATTCATAGACTTCCAATCAGCTATGTCTTGCAGAACAAGCGCAAAGACAAGATATTCGGCTATGTGCCGATGGCTAACGAACCTAAGATACAATCAAATCTAAGTGATAACAATATCACAACCACAGATCGTGGTTTCGTAGGTATAGAGACACTTGAAGACAATTGAGAAGTTTATGCTGAACTTTAATGTTTTAATAGCTGTCAGAAATATCGTACATCTCATCGATCCTGTATCCTTAAAATGAAGTGATAATCTTGATTCTGCAAATGTCGAAGGATTATTATCTAAGAGATTATATAGCAAAATAACAGAATACAACATGAAACAAAACAAACCATTTCCAGCGTATTATGTACACGCATTAAAATCTGGACATCCCTATCTAGAGAAATCAGGTAAAGGTCCAACTATAACATTCGCAGCAGAAAATAACGCCAAGTCATCGTACAAACGACAACAGCCATGCTTAATAGGAGGGGTCAAGAAGTGTCACCTGTGGGAGCGGCTTGTATGTGTGCGTGTGACGTAACGAATATACCCACACATCGTGACATGACACACAGGACAGAATGTATTTATTATTTGTCACTTTGGGAGGAGACTTTTTATTTTATTATGTGCCATAAGTAAACTAAATTTAACTTTTTTTCTTGCGGCTTGCGGCCCGTGAATTTTCATACGGAAAACGAGTAAGTAGCTTATGATATTTTTTGAGTTGAAGCTACCTCTATACCAAATTGTTTAAACAGATAAACAATCAAAAGAGAAAGCGTTACAGTCGCATTTAACTAATCGTTCTAATACATATATAGATATACTTTACGACGAACTTTAAAAAAAACAAATCATAAAAGAAATGAAAATTTAAAAAACAGTTCATTGTAAAAGTCGAAGTAATTACCACCAACAATTGTGGAGCGAAAAAGAAAACTATAAAGTATTCATTCATTGAACTCATATGCCGTGACACACACACAGAGACAGTGTTTGCTACTGTTGTGTATGTGTGTACTAACGTGACCACACGGGCAAAGAACCCGATTGTCCTTGCTTTTCCTATGGGAGTCTTTAAACAGCCAATCACTTTAAGATGTGGGGCTAATGGCACTTACTTGAATGAGCACGTGACCTGCGACCTAGTAATCTCACGGAAAAAGTAAAATACGTGTAAAAAAAATACAGAATTAATAGATTCAGGAGAAAACCTGCTATAAGTGATAAAATCTTGAATATAAAAGGGTTTCATCAAACATTCATTATTTTGCTCTTTCGGCCTTAAAAATCTTTAAAGGATTGATCGAAAAGAAGTTACTAACAATAACAATATACATTCCGAATCAAATAACTGCCGTAACTCGTAACGCTTAAAGAAAAAGCGAAACAAGCTCAAACATCAATCTATTTTATATCCATACATTTCCTTAGATATTGAACGCAATCTAGGGAGTTGTTTCGGAGAAAGAGCTAAGCGATTTTATTCCCGACTCCCACCGGATCGGATCTACGAATCCGTCATCGTATCACTCAAGCATATTTATAAGCTCCTTAACTGGCTCGATATGCAGAATACATATTTGATGGTACGAATTTCGCAGAACTGAGATCGAATAGTAGGTATTGAATTATTTTTATTGTGATTGCATTTGTAGTGCAAGTGAAATGAGATGTGTTTGGACAACTGATTGAAGTAATTAGCAGTAAATAAGTAAGATCGAACACGAAGTTATGATAGCTTGGTTATAAAACGCTACGCCGTAGCTTTTACGTAGCACTAAAACGTTCACCGTAGCGCGGGAGAGGTTTATGTTTCGTAGACGCGTGTAGCCAAAAACGTAACTATGCAACTCCAGAAACAATTGGCAACGTTACTAAGAAGTCCTTTGTTCCATTTGATATAAATCTGACACCAGTCTTGCAGAAAGTAAGCGTCTTTCGACATGATTGTTAAGAAGCTCCATAATGATGGAGAAACTGTCTCATCGCCGAAACGTTCTAACAATAGTAGTACCCTCAAGGTACAAAGTCCTTTGTGGCAAGTCCCGTCTTGTCCGAGGCATATTCTCGCCGTAATAAAAGTTGATGGGCGTTTCTACATCAAAATATTCTCTGAAGCATTTAAGGAAACTCTTTACGGGAAATGATTGTCTCATTTCACAATGACTGCTTCAAATAAATATTAACGACTGAACATTGAGATATAAAATGGACGGCCCCGCTGGCTGAATGAAATTTTATAGACTAGTCGGTGGAGGATTGGTTCACTATAAATACATTCAATGTCTTGAGTTTTACTTCTCGCTCACAAAGTAAGTTAATAAACCGTTCCCATTATTCAAGGTATTGTGGGGAAATTGTTGATTCAAGAAAATGTATGATTGGTAAGACTGACGGAATGTTAAACGATGAAACAAAATATGCTTTATATTTGTACGTTAAAGTTGAGGGATAATTTCGTACTACTTTACTTTGTTCAGTATAATAAACTTCATATCAAAATATAAATATTATTCTGTACAAAAGTTTACATATTTATTTCATACGCGCAACAAAATGGAAATGTTAATTTTCTGCTTTCGCCGCGGGATAAAGAGCATTTTTGTGTTTATGAGCGATTGCCTAACCGACTATTATTACTATATAAGTGGTTACCATACAGGAATAAACATTAATACAATATTTTATACATAAAGTGGGGATAAAAGTATCGATGAATTCGGGGAAAGGAGGTTGCTTGGGATTAATTTAAGTAACTTATTTGGTTATTGTAGTTTTTAAAGTTTAAAAGCGTTGAGCTTCGCTAAACCAATTCCAAACGCCAATTCTAGATCTACCTACCACTGCAGAATAGTAAGACAGCAGTACAACAATGTTTCGTACGTTTTGGTATTGTTTTGCAATTGCGCGTTAGATATAAAGATAAGCTAAGGGATATTTTAATTGGATTTATAGTTTTAGACTGTATGCTTTTTCTCACCATTTTTTTACCATATTTCATTACTGCTCTGTTCTTTTTAACTATAGTGTGATGCTTTATTCTATAGCCTCGCAATCAATGGGCAATCTAACAATATATTTTTTCGAATTGGACTTAGATGCTCTAGCGTTCAAACAAACAGTCAAACTCTTCTACTTTATAATATTAGTATTGATTATAACACACAAAATTCTAGTTTTACTTTTCTATACACAACCAAGCGTATCAATACCAGCGGTCAACCACAGAGATCTGATCACTATTGTATGTACTTGATAAGGGTATTTAGAGTAACAATAGGCGCTAAGTTTATGGTATAACTATCTCTCATTATCTTATAAGTTCTGTTATCCAGTCGCTGTGGTATTGTGGGATACTCGGACAAAGATTCGTGACACAATTATTTCATTGTACACGCTATTTAAGTGCTTTACGTATAGATATAAAAATCTATGTATATGTTTAATACATGTATACAAGATTTTTTGTCTGATGCTTTAAAGGGATTTCAAGTATTCAAATTCAAATTATTGGAATTCGAAGGCGTAGCAGAAATTATAGTAGATTACTGCTGGTGTCTAAGGACTTAAATAGGCTGGTCTAGAGGGAGGTAAAACTGGGACACCAAATAGGTTACATACAAAAAAAAACTAAAAAAGAGTACCAGAAGAAACTACGTATTATAGTACGAAGATAATTCCACCTTTATTAAATAACTACACAACATTTTAAGTAAGTTAACGTGGACAAAGTGTTACATAGAAGTTCTGAACATCGGCAAGTACCGGTGGACCTCGGGAGGTCCCTTGCGCCACCTACGGGCAGAAATAGGGCGAGCTATTCTTAGCGCAGCTCGGGCCGGCTACTACATCAATATTTATTGTTATTTTTAGTCTCCACCACATCTAGTCCAACTCGGTGACCATCTGATGTTCCCACAGCGACATCTATTTATAAAGATTGTAAAATCATCTGTTATTTATTATTCGACTAATGTTTGCCTCAAGTTAAGTAGCGCTGTAGAAAATAGGAGTTCATTTGATTGATGTTTACTTTTAACAAATTACTTTCATAATTATATTGAATTTATGAATATAATTATATGTTTTTAGCGGCAGATAGCGGTTCCGCCTACGTGCGATGTCATGATAATGTTTTATACCGTTTTTTTTCTTCCCGTTAAGTTAATTAAACAAACTTACATTTCAATTTATAATATAATATAAACATTGACGCTTGGCATTCAAATCATATTCAGTAAAAAGTATTCTAGCCTGCTCTAGCATTAGATACTCGATAAAGTTGCCTCTAAAAGGTACGCCCCAATATCAAAGTAAACTGTGCTTTCAAAGATGGGAGTCCAGCTAGTACGTAAAACATGCAAATTGTCGTATGTCAAGTCAACCAGGTAACAAGGTGATAGAACGTTTACAAATTTCTCACAGAACTGATTTCACAATGGCCGCTTGCTAGGAGTAATTACGTCATATCGGGGAACAGTCTTGTTACCTAACTACGTCCAGAGGACCTAACGACGCACACCTCTTAATCAACAACAGTTCCCAAACGGATTTTGTCTAATTTTCACTATTAAAATAATTTATATTGCTTTCATTATTAAACCTACTTCAAAAAAACATAAATTTATAAACACAAAGTTAACTTACAAGTTATAGGTGGATATCGCATAAAAGCAATTTTTTTAGTCTCTTCTGCCATATATAGCTCAGTGTAATATTATTTATTCTCAGAAAGTAAGTTCCTTTATGTACGTAGGTACATTTTACCAATATTTAAAAAAAAGCAACAGAATCATCTAGATTTAGCAAAAGAAAGCCTATAAAGAATTGCCTCAAGCCCTGATACACGTACACCGAGTAACTACTTTATAGTAACAAGACCGATCACTGTTTGCAGTCTGGCCGACTTCTCACATCCATTTTGAAAGCAAACATGACTCTCATATTGGTAGTATTTTGATTACGCATACTCATATGAATGTATCATGATACTGGAACGTTGCTCGGCAAAAACGCTACGTACGTATCTCATTAGTAGGTGATAATGAGTATTTTGATTATAAGTTTTATCGTTTCGTACACAAGGGGTTAAAATAGAACCCTATTACCGAGGCTAACATGTTTATCCATCTGTTTGTTAAAAGAATATAGTATCAGTCAATAGACCGTTACAGCTCGACATTTGAAATTTTCTAAGCTTGTACATTACCGGTAAGAGAAAAATACGCAAGTGCGACTTGCCTTACCAGTTTTTATTTAAACGTATAAACGTAATAGAAAAATATTGAACCGAATTTTGTTTGAGTACAAACAAAATCAAACTGCGTCATTTATAATTGTCACTACGTCACACAAATCCATGTCGTATCTGTCTATCGGATTTGGAACAGAAACCCTTCGATGCTCGACGGTGTAGCCGATGTAGGTAACATTACGACCGCGCAGCCCATGTTCCCCGTGTAATAAATTAGACTTTGAAAATGATCCAAACTGTTTCCCGATGACCGATAATGTTGTCTGCATGCACAACATCAAAGGCTACATCGCCACGGCCATAGTGATCGGTCCAATTAATTGAGTTGTAATAAACTGGCGCTGCCCGCGGGCGCAAGCGCATTGCTCGTTTTATTTACCCTTTTTTGTACTTTCCGGTATCCTTCTCTCGTTAAAATGAAGTTTTTCTTTTAACAATGACTCAATTTTCTATAAAGCTTTGACGGCGATGCTTTGTCATTTTAGTGGAAGTATTACCTGTTTCTATCCTGTTGTGAAGTTATAAATGTTCAGCTTTTTGCTACAGGATATCGGTAATCCAACAATATTGTTATTTAAGCTCTATAGTTACTTGATACGATGTTTGCATTCTGCCTAATTTATTGGCGCTTTACGTACCTACTACGCCCAGTGCCAAAACCCGATTTACATATCGGCTACGCCAAATTAAGATACTTAGCCAAAACACACAATCTATTCGTACAACACAGAGGTTTACTTAATCTGTGGAACTGCCACACACTTATTTAAAATGCGATCCTAACAAAAAATATTTAATCTCTATAATAAAAAGCTAATGCGGGCTGACCATTATAAGAATCACCTTTTTTCTACTCCATTTAAGCCCCTCTGCGTGGTGTCGTACTAAATGAAGCTTATATAACGCAGACCTTGGACCATTTACCTTTGTGTTAATATTGTATGCTCGCTACCTAAGGGACGACGTCAGAGCGATCAAAACTCTCGGCGAAGCTGCGAGCGAGTCACACAGATTCAATGGGACCCTTAGCATTTGTTTATCAAAGGCTGGAGATGAAACTAGTACACACGCTTTCGAGTGTTATCGATGCAGTAACACGGCGACGTGCCTCTAGTTGACTGAACTCGTTAGAGAGGATCACAGCCGCTATACTCGTAGCAAGAGTTTATCTGTATACGCAACTAGAACTACTATTGAGTGTCGTAACAAAGTTGACGCAACATGCTTCGTGCTGATGGTCCCTAAAGAGAAAACTTCCTACCTATAAACTGCGTTAAACGACATCTCAAACATAAATCCGACGTTTACGGACAAGATACATTTATACTGCCTACTTCCGTACTTCAAGAGCTCGAAGTTTAAAGAATTGTGAAAAGTTACGTGGATTTATGAATCGTTAAGAAGATAAACATAAAACTCAAAATAGTCACTTATTCAGAATGAATTTCATGAACATAGTATCAGTGTATCTATCGCTCATAATAGCTGTTCATTCAATAAATGCGCCATTAACCATCGAGTTATTGCATAAACGTATTGAATGCGCGCATATATAATTGAATGCGTTCGGGAATTAGTGATACACCTAATTATTGGTAACTGCGATTGTATACACGAGACATATGTATTGAACATGTGTCGCTGCCATGCTCCGCAGACAAACAGCTCAGTGTATGGGTGGGAGCTTGACTGACGGCTTAGTTCCAATCGCTAAGACCTAACTAATAGTTGCCAAACGCCAAACGCTGACTGTTCCTTGCCAAGTTACTGTCCTAATACGCTGTATGCTTAATGTGACACCATACTCACATACAGCTACGTTTATAAAGCTATGTTACAAGTAGGTGAAGCTATAAAAAGGTCAAAGTGCTGTATACGAAAGAGGTAGATACTTTATTAAAAAGTTTTCGAATCGCTTGAAAAGACTGGTGGAACAGCTTTAAAACTCGATGTAGGAAAAATGTTCCGTGTGACATCACTAATCAAGCGACAAAGGTAGACGCGTAGAAAGGCTCTCGCTCCACATTTACACCTGTTACTCACTCCATATTTCACGATAATACCTTCACCTTTGACTGAAAATATTCCTAAAAGATTTCACATCAATTCAGATTTTTTGCTTCAATGCAAAGTCGATGGAATCTGAAATATTTTCGGATCAATAAAAGGAAAAAGTAAGCGTTTTCCGTGCTGATTATGTTATAAGATTGATTTTTATTTAAGTTGTTTGAAACTATAGTAAAAGACTATGTAGAAAAAACCACACAAATAATAGACTATGCTTAATACGATACAAAAATATATGTAGAATGATAATATGTACAAATATCAAATAAAACAGACAAAATTCGTAAGCGAAATCATCAAATATAGTTGAATGATATTTATAAGACGGCTGAGCAGTAGTTAATCGAGTGTCACGCGTCGCGGCGAGCGCTTGACATTCGACGTATATTCCGCGCGACGTGACAGCCCCGCCACCTATCGTCGTTTCAGGGCATTACACACGTTAGATTTTTATTATACACGTGGGGGTTTCACAATATATCTCTTTATACGGAGGAGCGACAATCCATACTAATATAAGTCTCTTTGTTTTTTGATGGAATTCAAACATATACTTCTTCATCCAAATAGACATCGTACCTACTACCTGTATAATAATTACTACCTCAATATCGTCTCCTTCGACAATTGTTTGCAAAAATATTCTAAAAATAAACTTTTAAATGTACGTGAAAGCAGTTGCTTTTATTATGCAGTGTTGGAGAGATAAAGTTCCTGTTTAAAGCCTCTGCGATTGTTCGATCAATCATATCTTTTGTCATCTCGTGGAATTCTTTTTGGGTCCATTTATCTTACGCAGTGTTGGCTTTATACTAACACCGAGCGCTTGGAAAGTTATAAAATATAACAGAATTATTTAGATGAGTTTACTTTGCTATTCTACTAAGCGTGAAGCTAAAAAAATATAGGAAAAGTCTTCACAAATCTTAGAAGTGCACCATATTTACCGTTTAATAAAGCAAGAATTCGGTATAAATTAAAATGCTGAAAGAAAATTTATTCGTCAAACATTTTCTTCCGAAGTCGAAGTTTATTTTCGCAGGCCGGAAACCAAAAAGAAGATAAGGAAAACTTTTTGTTGTAAAAAGTGTTACCGAACGAAGTGACGCGGCCGCTAGTGTTACATAAAATTCAGTTAATCGCGTGCGAGTCCGGGCGAATGGTCTCGCCCGGGCGTCACATCCCATCCGGATATTGAGGGAGCGCGGGCGTCATGAAACTTTTACGTCCCTTATCCGCACACCTATTATACCGACGTCATATTTCATCGAACACGGCTCGCACCGGCTAGACAGCAGCAAGCGTTTTTATTAAAATCGTAACGGACGTTTCCGTCACCTCGTAAACCACACGTGGCTGAAGGTACCGATACAAGGAATATATTGTGTGTTCGAATCGCTGTGTGTTTATTATACCACTGAACTCGAGTATCCTTGTACCTGAGGGATTTATGTCAATACTGGGAATATGTACGTTACCAATTTTGTTATATTTCTTCTACTATTCCTTATTGGTTTCAAAATTATTCTGAGTAAACCAAAAATCCCCTTAAAATAGTATAGTTTTGTTTATTTGTTTAGTAGTATAGTTTTGTGTATTACCCTAATATTTAAGTTTGGGATACATCCCCATATTAACATAAAAATATATATGCGAAATCAATTAATGAATAAAAAACCATCGCTAACCAAATCCAACAAACTGAAGCCATACAAACGTCGTGTGAAGTTTTAAGATTGCTTGAACAGATAACTTGTGACAAATTGCTCCGGTAGCGGCAGGCAGCACTAGATAAAACATTTATTTCCCTTAGGTGGCAGCTGCACGCCGAGATAACGAGCATTTACATCCATATGTCTACATCGACACTATAACAGCTTTTAAATAAGATTTCCTTTTCTAATGCGCGCGTTTCTCATTAAGTATACTCCATTAGCACCGTACCAAAGAGGTTCATATGACAATGAGAGTAAACATTGTATAATATTGTTCCAGTTACTAACTTAAACAATTGTTATTTGTTTATAATTATTTCGAGTTATAACACTATTCCGAGAATCATTCATCATTTTTGACATGCCTTGATATTCCTGTGGATTTGATTATATTATATTATAGCATATTTATTGCATGTAACATTTTTAATTATTATTTTGATGTTTAGCAGTACGTTTGTAATTTTTGGTGACATAACTATACTTTGTACAACAGTTTTTATAAAGAACAAAACATTTGTTTTAAATTCTTTATTTTCCTCATTATACCTCATATTCATCATTTTGACTAGGTTGGGTAGGTACTAATTTTACTATTTCTTATGCCGCATATTATGTTATTTCTTAACAAAATATACGGCTTAAAATTAAAAACTAAAACCTACTTTTGGATATTAGTAGGCAAAGTTATTTGCTTCAGGATATTTCTCGTAATATCCTGAAATTCGACACTACAGATACATAACATTACAGATAAATAACAGTACATAATGTTCTTGTTAGCAACACAATAATACGTATTTCCCCAAGATCCTAATATCAGTGCGCGTTAATTGCTAGTTATGATATAATAATATGTTATTATGACAACCATGTCCACTGCTCTGGAAACATCGGAGCACCTATTAATTACCTAGACCCGTGTATTGATACTGAAGACGTTTTCCAGGAATAGCTAATTGGTTCGACTTATCTATTAATGTTAAACCTATTTCTAATGTCGTAATCATTTTAACAGCTATTGCAATGCAGAATAACTTTAATGGCATCCAATTAAAATAATGAGAAAAGCCATGTTTTTGTTAGATATTAACTTCTTGTCCAAAAACTATAGACGAACACGACAAGAAATGAGGTTAGCTTTAAATTTGACTAGAACGAAACTTATCGATTGTATAACACGCGTTAATTCTTTCTTCATTGTGTAATAATTAGATCGAGAATCAACCCTAAAACACTTTCCAATAGTCAACGTTTACGTCAAATCAGTCCAATCAATATACCATCAACATGCAACGCGATTAAAGTGATATCCGACGCAAAATTGTAGTTAGTATTAATAATAATATAATAGTCCGTCATTGCAGCTGCGTGGGGGTGGGGATGGGGGTGGGGCGCGGACACGTGTGACACGGGCGGACAGCGAGTGACACCGCGGTTTCACGACGTGTCCACACATGATCAATCACGGACAACGACGCATTAGGGAACAATTTATCCCTATTTAGTTTATTGTAGTGATAACCACTTAAGTGATTGACAATCTGTAGTTGTTTTGTTAAGCGTGTTGTTGATTTGAGGACAGAGATCTTTTACAAACTTACCTTATAACATAACAAGCCGACCAATACGGATTTAATAAAAAAAAACCGGCAGACTTTCTCAAAAATTGGCATCTCTATCGACTATGGAGCTAGTTCTAGCCAGTTCATTTTAATTTGACAGGTGTTTAATTATTAGAAAAAAAAACACTTTGCACGCGGAAAGCCTTTGGGAAATCTTCTGGCGTTCGTTCTATCTACATAAAACATATTACATTCACCCTCGCGCCGCTTATCGTTCCACATCTAAAAGCTTCGAGCCTTTAATTTTCCTTGCAAATTGAAGAGCTGATTATAATCGAGATTGTCTAGGCCATTAAGAGGATCGGGAACTAATTGTTATTATCATATGTAGATATAATTAGATTATATGCAATGACGGTTTCAGAATTAATTGTTAGTTAAACAGTAATGAAGAAGGTAATTCAATGAACAAAAGCAAGAATAGTTTTAAAAAGAGTGTCGTTTTTGAAATTACTCGTAAATTGTTGAAAAGAGATATTTTAAGGACACAAGCATTTTTTTTTTGCAATCAACTCTGCGAAATGACGCGTCTATGTTTTTCTTTGGCTCTATCACTGCTACAATTATTAAACGCACATTAACACCAACTTAAGATCTATTTATACACACGTCTGTCTTTTGTTTCACAAAACAGCGCAGTGTCTCTGTATACATTACAGCGTAGCTTACATGCAAGAGAGACAAGTGACAGATAACGAGTGCACATTGAGACATTGAACGTTTTGTCACGTCGGCCCTCGTCGGCTATCCGTAGCATTATGCTGATTGAGGCGCTACACCTCACACATACGGCGTGTTGCAAACGTGCCGCGAGCTGCACTAACATGATATTGTAATATGAGAGCTCGAGACGGGACTGAGCTCAAGAAAAAATAAGGTTTTATATCAAAAAGTTAGTGTTTATACACTACTTGGGATAATTCCCATTGAAAGCGTCTTATTATCGAAGATACTTACCCAATTTGAGCCAAGCTGACTTGAATCTGATTATGAGAGTATAATCGGCTGTATAAGGACCGGAAAATTTATTAACAAAACCAAGAAATGCTAATAGTATTCTGGACCTAAGTTATGAAGAATGAAAAAAGAAAGAAAATGTATAAAGGAGTTTACTCAAAAGCAGGATTGTTATTTTCTAATAAAAAAATTAAACACCCAAATGACATTATCCGTCGAGCTCTTGTTGCCGTCGGCGTACCTGCTGTATTAGAACCTAATGGTTTGGTACGCGATGATGGCAAGAGACCGGACGGAATGTCTTTGTTCCCTTGGAACATGGGTAGGCCTTTAGTGTGGGACGCCACTTGTGTCGACACTCTTGCGACATCTCACCTTCCCGGTTCTTCGAGCTGCGCTGGCTCTGCTGCCGCGGCTGCTGAAAACCTCAAACGGCGCAAATATGGTAATCTAGTTGGTAGTTACTTCTTTGAGCCGTTTGGGGTTGAAACTTTTGGGCCGTGGGGGCCGAGTGCCAAAACGCTTTTTAAAGACCTAGCAAAGCGTCTCGTTGACACTTCTCGTGACCCAAAGGCTGGCTTTTACCTCGCTCAGAGGATTAGCATTGCCATTCAACGTGGCAATGCTGCCAGCCTTTTGGGCACACTCCCAGCCGGCAGCGACGCCGATGAATTTTTTGATGCTTTAATTTAATTTAATATTTTTTTGTTTTTTAACTTGTAAATATTTAACTCTGTAAAGTTGTAAATAAACGATTATAAAGAGCGAAAAACACCCAAATAAATGGTCAGAAGCGTGATGAAAGCTTTGACTCTACATTATAAAACTGTCGTTTGTAACGAACCTACCTAATTTGAAAAACAAAAAGAACTTTCATGTTTTTTTAATTAAGAAGCAAAAGCAGGAATTTTAATAAAATATTCATATCTAATCTACAAACGAACAAACCCTTACAGGCCAACTAATGCTACAACGTATGATCTCACAAAGGTTCCATAAAAACTTTCTGAAGATATTTTTATTTTTTCAAAGTCTCTAATCTGTCCTCCTTTAATCTCAACGTTTTTGAATTATTTATTTCACTGAGCATATCGCAAAAAACTTAACAGAATAAATAAAAATCAAAACTTTTTAAAACAACTTCTCAACTTGCTTTCTTTCTCTTCGAACAAAGCATCATCATCATCGTCAAATTTAAGTGTTGTACATTTGTTGGTATAGCGTTTTCCATCTTTTCCCTTCTATTATATTAGTATTAATGGCGAATAAGGCTACCTATTCATAACCTCTTAATCGTCGAGAATGCACGACACCAACTTTTTACTCTTAAAATATCTGTATACGATATTAAAACAAGCCTTACTAAGTTTTTCAAAGTTAAAGCAGTATATTCAAAGTATTCTGATTACTTCAGCAAAGTATGTGAAATTAAACATTGTATGTCAAAGTATAATGTGCCGTGATACAGTTTACTGCAGGGAGAAACCACTTTCACCTGATATTAAATTCTGTAGGTAATATTCGTAATCGTGTGGTCTAAGCTCGGCTCTCTTCACGATGTTAGAACTATGTATACGTAATAAGCTGTAATTACATTGTGAAGTTGTGTTATTTAAATTGAATGCAGAAATAAATTACAGCATATTATCAAACAAGAAGAAAATACACACAGTTCGCAAATTAAGTGTAATTATAAAAAAATATGATGAAATAAATTCCATTGCTTCATTGTATTTTTTTCTACGTATGAGTTACAGTGTCTTTATATCTGAGCTTGAAAGTAACGAAACATTTTTTGATGATTCCAACGACATTATACTCGGAAACGGTGTATTTTGCTAGGTGTTGAGAGTATCTCTAGAGGCTGATTGTGTAGTGAATAAAATAAAAACAACAAAAGGAGAACCCGTCACCGCTCGGCATTAATTTCATAAAGTCGCCGCTCGGGAACCATAAATTAAAACCGATTTCCAACGATGTATATTGTTTGGGTAGCTCGTTTGACGTCACACGCGACTGACGGCAATAATTACCAGTGATTTCGAAAACTATCAACGGTAATGATAAGTTTTAACATGTCATTATCGGGCACGTTCACCCGCCCGCCGTGCCATGCATTCATATATATTTTATAGTAGCTTGACATGTTGTGACGTAGCATTACGTTGTATTTTGTCATGTTTTTACCGCATCTCGGTAATATTGACCTGCAAACGCTTCGGGCTAGAAAGAGCACTTTGTTATAAAATGGACAATGTTGCCGAAAATATCCCAATTTGTTGTGTATATTCTGTTTTCTGGCGGATGTTTTATTTTGTTTCTAATACAGAGTATTATCCAAGGTGCTTGAACACGAGGACATGGAACAAACATTAATCGCATGTGAGAACCGAACTCTTGAACTTTGGCGCAGAAAGCCAATAGTTTAGTGGGTTTTCAAGTTTAAAGTTTGTTCTAAAACTTCTCTTTGAACACTCTTGTTATGAAGGCTACCTTCAAAGCAAGCGTGCTCTAATGTAATAATAATTAAGCGGGAAATACACATAGGTGTAACGCTAGATTACACGTGCAAAATAGTAAACTTACAGTAAGTATGTTGGAAGGTACGTAAAAATGAGGGTCGTGCGCTTAAACTCTCTTCAATCGTGTGGGATTCATCATGAGAGTAAGAGAAAAGAGAGTGCACTATTAATATGAGTTGGTGTATTGAGACACAAGTCGCCTTGGCTGAAAATCGGTCAGGGCATTCCTTATTAAATAGGTGTGAAGTTATGTATTTTTCCCATAACAAGATATTTCGACATTTAATATCACTGATTTGTAAATCTAAATCTGGAGGTATTAATGCTACTTTGGCTAACTCAGCCAATATACAAGAGGTGCTAATCTGAAATCGCCAGTCCGCGAGCAATGAGCAAACATGGTGATCAATGCTCAAAGTGAGAAGAAAGTAAGTCTCAAAGTTACTACATGGTAAGAGGCCTGTGCCAAATTGTAGATGGTTTTATAATATACAAACTAGTATTGAAACTTTAAGAACAAAATAAATATAAAACCCAATCATATATATCACAAGCAGCACAGATACCTCAACCCACATCCAATTATAAAAAGCTTTATAACGTAAAGCCACGAATAAACTCTGCGTCACAAATAAAGTACCTTCAAATATCTAAATCAAATACAAAATCGGGGATATTGAATAAATATAAAAAGCTGAGTCGAACCCGAAACACCAAGGAGGTAAGTATTTACTCAAATTCCAATTCTGTTTATCTTAACGCACGAGTATGCTTGAAATTTTGTATCGAGTGATCGTACTTAATTTTTTTTGGCTTCAATGACTTTTAATTAATTTCTGCCTCGTTACACTACATCTACAATTTTTAAAACTGATCAAATCCAAAAATGTGAACAAAATAGCATCTATAAAGTGTACTACGTAGAATACATTCTAAATTTGAAAAAACTAAGAAACAAAAAAATAAGAAACTTTCCTTTTTAATAGAAACAATAAACAAAAAGTACACAATTCATATCAAATAGGTGTACGAGCAAAACAGTACGAATTTCTATCTCTCAATTTATAAATCTAGCCATTAGATCGTAAAATGTGTATTTTGGTACAATAATAACCAGTAACTAAGCCGAATATCTAATGACAATTAATAGCTAAGTGAAACATTAATATTCCTGTCCGTTTCCCTGAGGATGGAGCCCACATTTGTCGTTAAGTCACATACCTGGCTAATTTAAATCAATACAGGTGCGTAATGTAGATAAGCGCTATTAGGAGAGATTAACGTGTAGATTTAGAACTCTTACACGGCGCCTGTGTATGTAAAGGAAAAATCTTCTTCAAAGTATCACAAAAGGGTATATTTTTTAATTTGGTCCTCCTAAAAGGAGTTGATATCAGCTAATTCTATGCTTAAATTTTTATATGAACGCCCATGTTCCTATGGTTCCGTTCTCTAAGGGTAAACATTTAACCATAAGTTCTTCGCTCTGTGTGTCGTTAGGCTGTATAGCATGAACTGTGATGGCTAGATAGTTTTCGCTATAACAACCAATGATAAAAATACAAACCTAAAATAAGAAATTGGGTACGGTCAAAAGTTTTATAGACGGCCAAATATATTATTCGATTCTTTTTTACATTATTTGAATGAAACCCTGAGTGATACGAACCCAACTTGCAATTAACAGCTTTTATAGTGAACTAGCTGTTGCCCGCGACTTCGTCCCCGCGGGTAGAAATATAAGTTATGATTTATACCTGCCCTGTTGTTTTGACATTTTCCATTATTGTATCTTCGCGCCTATTAGTCGCAGCGTGATGGTTTATAGCCTAAAGCCTTCCTCGATGAATGGTCTATTCAACACAAAAAGAACTTTTCAATTTGGACCAGTAGTTCCTGAGTTTAGCGCGTTCAAACAAACAAACTCTTCAGCTTTATATATTAGTATAGAAGTATAGATATAGATATTGTGTTGATAACATTACTTCAAGAATTAAAAAATAATTATATCTCCTATACCAAACAGTCACCAGCTTATCAAATTGGTAAAGACTGTTTTTGCTTTGTTCCTTAGAAACTATAAATAAAAAATCTTCTTATAAAAAGTGGTATACTTCCAGTCATTCAAAATAAGATAAAGGTCTACTGAAACTGGTTGCATAACACGTAGCTGGTCTATTTATCTATAGCTCTACATCTCATTCCGCTTTAGTTATGAACAACAGAAGAACTTGATGAATTCCTTTGAGAAACTTGTATTCGTGGGTGGGATAAACGGAAGCCCTTTTAAAAACTTTAATATGGAGAACAAACAAGTTTTAGCTTTTTACTACTTAGACGGTAAATTAACGTTCAGTACAACAAATAATATAGTACTGGGGATCTGCTTCCTGCACCGTCTTCTTGACTTAGAAAACAATTAAACCATTTCGACCTGAACTCAAACTCAAGTACCAGAGAGCTTGTTTCCTGTTTAAGACTACAGGCTAAAGATCTTCGTAAATGAAAGCACAAGTCTGTGGTCGCAGCAACGAGTTTCTATGGCCGATCCGTTATGAGTTTGTATGGCGGCAGTCGCTTGGCGGTTATAACCGTCGAGTAGTTTGTGGCCTATAAGTGTATAAAAATGTGAAGAAAAACTTACAAAAAGTATCACCAATCGAATTTCAAACTTAACGCTATAGGCTCTAAGTACAATTCCGTCTAATTGATAAGTGTTTAGTGGTGAACCACTTGATAGTCTAAGCACCCGCTATATTAACTCCTTCAATTTTAATAGCGCTCATAAAAGTATAATTATGTCAAATTAATTACTGCCGTATTAACACAACTTAAAAGGCCTTAGTTAAACGCGTTAATCATTAGTACTTAGTACGGCGCGTATGAATATCTGTGTTAATTACTTAATCTTTTGCGCGATATATACGAGTATGTGTGAGTATGTATGAGCCGTTTCGAGTTCTCATTTGGTGTAATGTTCCACATGAATAATTCCAGGTTATCTATTATAATGCGGCTCAGAACACGCCCTCTCTAACCGATAACGTATTTAGAATAATTTACAGTGCCTGGATTTGGTTTAGATCGAGATTTTCAATCTGGGTCTAATTCGATTGAATTTCTAAACGTACTGCATTGCCTACTCCTTATTGAATAATATGTAAAATAATATTCATTTCTATACCTCGTCTTTTATTTTAAGGTTTCTCAAGAGCTATCGATGCTTTTTACATTTAGTATTAAATATAATGTGTTTTTAACCACTCACAATTGTTCAAAGTTTGTGGTTAAATGAGAAAAGATTAAAAGCGTTTGTTTATGTTTCTCTGAACATGATTACTTCGAATATTTGTTATCTAAATGAAAACCAAAGACTAATGTTAAAACTTATAAGCCCAAAACCGCGAAATGGGAGTTGAGATTCCGCCGTATATATTAATCAACGTCAACTTGTTATATGGAATACTATTGGCCTCGAAACTAGTAATGTAAGTAAGAAATGTAAATATACAGAGAGCAGAGAAAAGAAATTAGGGTGATACGACAGAATAACGCTTTTCAGATGAGTTACACGGATTCTGTGAAAATAAATTAATCAGGCGGTAGGGCAACCCACGTAACGTGGATTTACGAGTAACCTCCAACCCTCTGGCACCAACACACCCCTCCCCCCACCGCCTCCCTTGCCGCGTCGCGCGTCGTTCGGCGTCGGCGTCGCTCGCTCCTCGCACTACACAACTCATCAATTTCCTCAGGACATACGACTTGGAATCCTGTTAATTAAACTATGCCGCCAAATTAAAACGGCTATACCGAGGGAGACGCGCGGCTTACCAGTGTTTAGTGAAAGCGTGTGAGTGATTATACTGCGTACGGGCCCTATGAAATACCTTAAAATTATTTTTATTTGGTAATGATAATCTACACACCTTTTGATGCGATCTTCAAATTTATTTAATTGGCTTTGAAGGAAAAAAACATGAATATAAACCTCAAAAAGGTTTACAAACTGACCAAACAATATTACAGTACAAGCGTGTTAACAAGACATCATTGAAATGATCAGCAATCTTGGAAAACCCTAAACCTTTATAAAATACGAATATTTCTAGGTATACAGGGGATATTGCAATGTTAATTTTCCTGCAGCGCCTTCAGTGATGTGTATTCACGCAGTCATTTTCCTCCACCGAGACCATTAAGCCACGAGCTATGATGCGTGACACTCGAGCTATCACCATTATCTCTATATCGAAGACAGTTCCAATTCCCCATGTATGCAGAACACTTTGATCCCACGATTAACACTTAACTGACGAGGAAATCAATTTCCGCACATCTAAATAAGTCTGTGACGGTAAGAGTTCAGAGCGATGTTGTTTTATTATTAAGCGAGAATGTATACGGAACTGTACCACTTACTAGTATTCTTTTTTATGCTGTGTTCATCAATATCGTTAACGACAGGTTTTGACAAAGTTACGGCTTTTCTATTAGTTATTCTCAAAAACCATTTACTCAAAACAACAGTTGCTTAAAACCAACAAGGTAACATCGTTAGACCTCGTTAGGCACAACTAAGAATATTTTAAGGATGTATAAAACTACGTCACAAGGCTGCGTGCTGTTTACCTTCTAGCACCAGATTGTATATCAAATCAACGAGAGGAAGGGAAGACTAGGTATTCACTATCGATTCATATGGATTAGTAACTGAAGATAAGTTACTTATAATCTATTTAGTATATACTGACCTATGAGGCTGTGCCGGCTGGCGCCGAGGCTGGGCGCGGGCGGCGAGCCGGCCGCTCGCAGCGCGCCCAGCGCGCCGCCGCCGCCGCCGCCGCCCAGCGCGCCGCCCTCCAGCGCGCCTGCAACATACACCTACATAAACATCCTACATCATACATCAAATCGATCTTTAGTCTGAACATTCACATAAAATGACATTCGATAATATTTGAGTGAAAGGAATGAGCATAGCGAGTACTAGTTATTATTCTGATACCCCAGAATAGTTGTTAAAAAGACTTCTTCAAACTTCGGCGTAAAAAGTGAAACAAGTTAATTGCTATCTTATCCAGGTATCCTTATAAAACTTTAACTGTTGAAACTCCGAATCAAAATGAAAACACAGACTATCTTAATGCCACAAACAGATTAAATTATACCAAAGTGTTAAAGAAGTGAATATTAAATCTGATATCAAAAGCCTTCAACACTTGACGGAGGTCCGTTATCAGCCAGTTACTTAACATTTGAGTTTTAAACTTTTTCTATTAGCCTACTTACATTTTTTTAGGTCTTACCGAAGAACAAATAAATGTATTCAGTAGTTTGGCCGCCGCCGTCGACAGCTAAACCTCCCTCCCCCCCAGACACTCATAAAAAATAATGTGACTTTATTAAAGTGTCATTTTTCATTTCATTCATTAGAAATCTTGGCAACTTGTTTTAAAGCTGGCGTTAATTTTTGTTTTGTATTTTGTTTTAAATTTAGGTTTGGTTCTTAGTACTTAACGTATACAACTCTTTGCTAACTCTCTTTTCATTTTATTACATTAAAACCACCCAAGTATCTAAACTATTATCAGCTGACACTAGAAACTTAACAAACCGAATCTTTTACCATATCATAACAAGCAATAAACCTTCGCCGCTCATAAAATTTGAAAAATAATTCAAGCAATTAGAAATGAATATCTCAAAACCGCGCCTACAAACACCTTTACTAGACTTCACCACACAAGCACAACCATACAACAGCTTCTGGTCCTCAACAAAATTTTTATCGACTTTTATCCTTAAATGTGGATAAAAATAGAAGTGGATATTGATAGGGGCTTTCTTTTCCAATAAGGCAGGCATGATAAGAGTACGACGGTGGTCGAGGAGTGCGCTCCAGGGACCCATACGCGGAGACGTATGACTTTATGTCTCTTAATATGGCGCGTCGCTGCGCCGCGATGACGTCACGGCTATGTAAGCGAGTGAGAAGATTCGGCTGGAAAAATGTAACGTTGTGTTTTTAATGTAGTGTCGATTGAATTGCAACACGAGATTTTACATTGTCCACTGACATGCTTTTCATTCACTGGTTCAATTTTCATATTTTTTTGATATTTTGATCTGCCCTCCTAATTTTGTTTTTGTAATGCATAAAAAGCTTTCCAGTTAATAAGTTTAACAAGTATTTTTATGTTTCTCTCATATTTTACAAATATCCTTCCTCTGCATATCAGGAACGTCATTATCTTCTCTAGATTTGATTATATATGCCACTTACAATAGCACTAATCAGTTCCCGCCAAAGTACGTGGATACAAAAGTAATTTCTCCAATAAAACATTCAGAAATGTCTTTCAAGTTCCATTGTAGCAAAGACCTACGTGCATAGCTACTTTCGTTAACGACTGAAGCTACTCTTAAGCCTCATTAACTAATTAAGTATCGCATTAAACGCTGTTCTCTTATGCTGTTTGAGGAGAAACGTTTCCCATGCTCTTTGTGAACATTGTTCGAAGCTACTTTGTTCAATCTATCGACTCGGCCGGGCTTCATACGGAGGCAATTATTTTGTGACAGCAATCGGACTTGTTCCACTTTTGCGTCCTCTCCCCACCATTGTTGCCGTCTTATCAATAGACCAGTGGCACAATATACGTTTTTCCATGCCAATATTATTGCTTTCAGTTCATACGTTATACTAGCGAGTTTGCACCATTTGTAACACGAGGTTTCATTTGTAATTTGTTAATGTAACGTAATTTGAGAAAAAAACAAACATATATTTTTTAAGCAATATTCAAAAATGATATAAGGAATATATTGAAATACTCACCAAAAAGTTTCTGCGTGTATATTAACATAAGCTTTGTGTAATATGTTTATATAATCTCCGTATGCTTTCATTTCAACTTGCATGATGAGACCCTTTGTGTGAATTTAAACTTACGTGTTAAAAATATAGAGCACATAAAACACTGCTAATTCTTTTGTTAACCTACTAAAAAGTCTTTACTTTAATCATCATTAATTTACACATGTAAAGCAGTGTTTAGAATGTTTATTTGTCAGTTTATAATGTACGCGCTGGCGATTCTATCTCTCTGACATTTCAACAGGGCGACTCCGAAATGAAGAGCTCCATGAAAATGCAAAGTGAATGTAGTTGAAACATTTACTCATATTTACATATTCAACATTCTCCTCGTTCTGAATAATTTATTGTTCATTTCGTTAAATGCAAAAATCAAGTTCGTACTTTATACGTTTGCTTTCGTTTAGTTTCTTGAAGTATAAGTTATTATATGGGTTTTATAAGGAACTGGTGCATATGTCATAATGACATAAGGTTTTGGCTCAGTTATTAAAATTTTGAAGATAAGAATCAACGTTCCGATTTCGGAATATTGTAACAGTCCTATTCTAGTAAATACTAGAATTAAAGTCTTCTAGGTGTTCATAATACCTATGCAGTCGACCATCTAACTCCATTAACGATAATCTAGGTGCAATGACATTATTCAAATCGGATTCAACTAATTCGAATCGAGTAATCACATCCGTCGCTAAGCCAAAACACTAACTAATCCGTTAAACCAACTCATTTCGTCCATAATTTAATATTACACAAACAAATCACAGCTCAACAGCACACTGTCATAAAAGCCCATAATCCCATTAATAATACCCCACAAGGAACACTTTCAATAGTAAAACAGAATAGGCGGCTCCTACTTCATAATAAATTCACAACAGCCTGAGACCTCAATCTTTGGAAACATTTAGAGGCACTTTAAAGTACATCAGATATTCTTGAACTAAGCTACGGTACGCTTTGAAGGCGTAAACAAATAAACCACTCAATTACTTGAACCAACTACAGATATTAAAATGCGGACATTTATATTGACGATAGTATTCCGAACATAAATTACTTACAGCTAAACCTGTTATTTATTGCGCAGTCTTCCGCCAGAAGCCCTCAAGTATTGTCTTTTCTCACTGTTTCATTTTTATTATTATCATTGACTTGATTCAGAACAAAGACAAATTGGTTTTAGATGGACTGACTTATTGAGCGGGTAAGAGATAACTTAGTATTGAAATATTGACAAATATATTCCAAATATAAAATAATGTGTCTTATTTTGGAAGCTTTAAATATTAAATTACTTTTTCTGGTACACACCATCTACTTTTGGCGTGTCATTAAAGTTGTCTATTCAGAACGGCCTACCTTTACCTTTAGCGTAGAGTACGGCGTCTAAGTTCATAAAGCCCATGATTTAAATTTGCACCAGACTAAAAGAGTACTGAAACATGGTATTTAAATTATTTAAGCAAATATTTTAGAATTTCCCTCGTTAACATTTAAGTTCGCTGACCATCGGGATGTGCATTCCGAGCGCACAGTTATGTGATTCGACAAATTTATGAGTTAATAGTGGACGCGGAACGTGGACCGGGGAATGGCCCACTTCGGCCCGTTCTGTGCCAATACACGATAGATATCTTTAACATAATAGTCCAGGAACTATGGAACTATACTGCAGTTGCATAACTTGCAATACACACTTAAACATTAGCCACTTTGAACTACTAATATTATAAACGTGAAAGTTGGTGTGGATGGATGTTTGTTCCTCTGTCACGCAAAAACCACTGAACGAATTTAGACGAAACTTGGTACACGATTAACACAAAGGATATTGTTATCCCGATTTTATGTTCCCGTGGGATAATTTTCGAATTATAGAGGGCGGGTCCGCCAGTAACAGATAGTATTTATACATGTCCTACGGCACGTCATGTCCCACTGCACATGACGTGTCGCAGGGTTAATCCATTTTAGTGATCAAAGAATGCTGGTTCTAAGTTTTCTTGAAATCACCAGGTTCACATTTCTCTGAGACTTTTAACAATGTGAAATTGGTCCCATACATATACGTAATACGTACAAAACTACAATGTCCGGCTCCAACTAAAACTACTCATACTCTGAACACATAAGCTTACTATCAGCATAAAAATAAGTAGGAAAAGCCTGATTAGTGACTGCAAAGTTTTGTCCTCTGAGTTCGGAGTTGGAACCGCGCCAAACACGGTTAAAAGAAGTTAATGACATATGTAAGTACACACGAGTGCAAAAACCCTATAGGAAGAACGTTAGGAAGAATGGACCCCATCAAATGTATCATTATCATTTATGTGACTTTTTTCACATACTAAGTTTTAAGGGAAGCCAGTTTACAGTTGGCAACAAAAACCGTAGCGCTAAAACTATTTTAATATAAGTACGAAATAAATAATGAGTAATTTAAGGAATATATTTGCAATAATCGCAATTTAATGCTATAGAAGCTTTGGCGATTAGAAATGAACATTATCAGAACGTGAATTTAAAGGAAGATGCTAAAAAGGTAAAAAGAATATGAAACAATCATTTGCAAGCCAGACAAACTAAGTCAAAATTTAGAGCAATATTCTCAATCAAGTTAAATTCTAGTCTATCCTCAGCCTATATTCAGGTATCCGATACTCTCATAACGACAGTTCAGAGATACGGACTTGAAAGCTTCGCGAAGCACGTACTGGTCGACTAATAAATATCTGTACACTCACAGAACATCTTCTATAACATTGCAGACTTTAATATAGATAGAGAAGTAGATGGCCAAATAAAAATATGTAACCAAGTAAATTATAGAGCTGCACAGTGGTGGATCAAAGCGGATGTCAGTCATATCCGGCAGAGCGGCGGCCGTTGATTAATGTATAAATTACGGATCGCACTAGCTGTGACTTGCATTCCTAACTATCTATATTTTATATTTTTAACCTAAATTAATACCAAGGAGGTTGTATTTCCAACCAGCATGTCCAAATTAAAATTGGAACGTAATTCTACGCAAAACTTTTCCCCCGCTCTTTGTTATTAATATCACGTATTTTTTGGTTATGATGTTTCAGTATTCGTTGCTCGCCTGTTTTTGTTTTAATCTTTTATTTTGATTCAGAAATGTCTGATTTTAAGCCCACGAATTCCCCATGGATTAATATTTACAGCACAATCTGAAAATTGGGAATTTTACTGCTGGATAGCACAAAAGAAACAACGATACCGAATTATTACAAGCCTTTATTTTTATAACCTATTTATTTTTGGTTAAATTTTACGAGCATTTCAAAAGGTTTGGGAAATTTTGATGTGCCTAACAAATTAAAGAAGCATATTTATTAATTGCTCTTAATATCTATAGTAATAATGTGACGACCTCCGTGGTCGAGTGGCGTACGCACCGGTTTCAAGGTGTCGCTAGCTCTGAGGTCCCGGGTTCGATCCCCGGTCGGGTCAATGTAAAAATTCACATTTGTACATTGTCTCGGGTCTGGGTGTTTGTGGTACCTTCGTTGTATCTGAATTCCATAACACAAGTGCTTGAGCAACTTACTTTGGGTTCAGAACAATGTATGTGATGTTGTCCGCATTTATTTATTTATTAATGTTCATTGTTTCGTACAACGTGCTTGACATACTTAATATAAAAACAACTCTTTACTGCAAAAGGTTGCCAAACCTTTTCTCAAATAGGTTATAATAATAACCCTATAAGATACGATTCCAGTGAAATTGCATACTATTAGCAGAGATCTCGCGTAAGCCGACCGTATCGCACAAAGCGCTTAATTCGGGACCACCGATGCTGATTTATATTCCATCTGATTATTCGAATTTCCCTTTTTCAATTTGAATTTCTTTATTCGCCTAATGGCAAATTAAGCGGGACGTTGAGACCTTATCTCCTATTCCTGGGAATATATTTGTTGAACTTTAGCTGAAATAAATAATGCTCGTGATTTTAACTTTGATATCGTATATACAAAAGGATTCTTTAGCGTTTGAATAAGGAAGGTTTCGAATTCGATTTAAGAAGAAATTGTTGTTGCTACTCTCCTTTTAAACGGCTTGACGTATAATTATAAAACCTCCTTTAAATAAACTCATTTCCATCTATTTTCAATCAAAATGTTGATTAATATTAGTTAGAGTTATTGATTCCTTTCATAAAAGTATAGCAAGGCATCAATATTTAACGATGTGTATTCGAGCGTGAGATTTGCTTGAAATTAAGTCAGGTTTGGTTTGCACGTTGATTTCACTGACCTCTTTAATCTGATTACTTCGCTAGCATTTAATTAAGCGGATATGAGTTTCCTGATAGATCACGACTATCGACTTACTTTAGATATCATTCTCAAATCGAAGGATACATATTTACCTACATATGAAATAAAACAATCAGGATTTATACGAAATTCTAAATTATGGAACGTCAAATCCGTTGTCCCGGCAGTTAGCTAATAAGTAGGAACAATTAATAGAAAGCATTTCCGAACCACCTCTGCCACGGAGGTATCCTGTGTCCGACCTGAATAGAACGTACACGACACAATTGCGTCGGACACACGACACCAATGACACATCCAAAGCCAATCGAGAATTGTAGACAATAAGCCACGAGGACTAATGAAACAACCATTAACAAACCATTATAAAAACAACTCCGCAATATATTCGAATAGCACAGACAGTTCAGCTATAAACTATCAAATAATTCAGTATCTCGCCCACGCAAATGTCGAATAAATAAATCTATTTTTGTTTTATAGGCCGGAGTCCGGCTTCACCCGCAGGTAACACACATAAACTTAACAGATAAACTGGGAGTTTCCATGAACACGAAAAAGTTTTTGTTTACGCAGAGTTTATCTCATTTTTCTTTGATACGAGTTCAAGGTACGGCAATTGTATCAGAACGCTTGGGACCAAGTTTCATAACAATGTTTATATAAATTGTGGATTACGTGTATGTAGGTAAGCCTGGCTTGTGCACGGTCAGGGACCGCGCCGAGATGCTTGCATGACTATAAAAGTCATGACGTAAGTGTGACGTAGCCGTGACGCAGACTCGTGGCAAGTATGACGCGCATAGAGGATGAACTAATCGAAACGAGTACACGTCCTCCTCGTATCTCGTGGTATGCGCACAAATGTGCTCGAGTGTCAACACTAAACTACGCTAAGTTACTGCACCCTTCCTCCTCATCTGCTTAGCGTTAGCATTCTTTACGTCGACCCCGTTACATGATTGCGTCAGTCGAGAAACGTCTCATCATTTTGTCGCTCCATTTTCGTTACACTATTTCTTTGTTATGCCAGTTGCTAACATTTACACTTATGCATAAAGCTAACCTAAAAAGAGTTTTAAACTTTCGAAAAAATAAAGGTAACTTGTCATAAGATTAATTAAGCAAGAATCCTTTTAGGGAATCTTACAAATTATGTTCTAAGCTTACATTTTCCCTTTTAATTTGGGAAAACCTTGAAACTGAAATCTTTAAGTAAGTTTCTTTGAAATAAAAATATAGAAACAGCCTCCAAACTAAGGCCGAAAGATTTGATTGGCAATTTTTTGTAATTTCTGCTTTTAAAGCCACGTACCCACAATTTCGCATTTGCAATTAAATTCAATCCAATTGTGAAAAAGCCTTTTGGACGTAGGTAGCTCGCATAATGAAGCCAGTGTATTACCATTTTACGAGGGGCATGTACTCTACAGCGGCAGTGGTCGTAAACATATGTACTTTACGAGGAATGCTCCATCTGCTCGTAGGCACCGCCCATGGCTGTTGCCAGCGCCAGGCGCTATCTTCAAACTTTTTCTCCCCCAAGGCCATAACGGTCTGTTTGACAAGGTCGTAGTGAACTCGCACGAGTGACGTCACACGTTTGCATAAAAGGTCTCAAGAGATCGCTCAAAGCCGTGACGTGTCGATGACGAAAACTTCTTTATTCGGAAACTTTTCCACTTTTCGTGCTCCATATGACGTATGTAGAAAACCGCACGGAATTTATGCATTTGGAAAATCTCGTTTGAACTTGAACGCGAATAGCTACTGTATGCAAGAAACGGAAATGAAAGCGAATTTTAGCACTTGGGTATTTTATTTTTGTTCCTCGTTTAGTAAACATAAAGTACCGAATTATAGCAAAGTAGTTCTATCAGACAAATCTGTATAGCTTATATCTATCCTTACTTAAGCGTATAAACGTGTCGAAGTATTCTAAATCCTTTATTACTTAAGTCGTACTGGGAACTTCGTCCGCCTTGTCCGCATTCCCATGGGAAGTATCCTGCATCCTTACACAGGACCCCATTCTCTTTGTTTTTGTCGTAAGATAACACACAAGGACATTCACTTTCCTTTGATAATGTGGGATAGACTACGATAGTATAGAATTGTTGACTAAATTGAGACTGACACTGTTATCTTCACAAGGTAATGAACAAATTTCTTCAAAGCTAGGATAAAATTATAAAATCATTGCTAGTTTATGGTAAACTTACTTTATGTATTATTAGGAAACGGGTGGTGCAGTTTTATTATTCGTTAAAGACCATTACTTTCTTGGAGGTGTTTATTCATTTTTACAGATTCTCCCTAAGCTTAGGATGAGATGGGCACTGGTCGACTCTCGACATGAAGGGTTCCGTACAAATGGACCATAGATAAAATAAACGGGTTTCGTGAGAAATCAATTTATGATCGCTCTTGCTGAAACTCGATTTCTATTCCCATTGTTTGTAGTATTAGTGGCAACTGAAATACTTCATCATTAAAAAGTTTATATGTCAAACCATCTCGGTTTATGGGATGAAGCGTGGTGGCACACGGACAGATAGGGGAGCCTTAGTAATGGAATTCCCTTTTTACCCTTTTACAACGGAATCTTAAAGAGATAGCAGAAACAAGATGGATATAAATGGCAAGAGGCAGAAGAATGGATAGGAAAGGAAGATGTGCCCAGAGGTGGGTGATTCCAGGTTCCAGGTTAAGGGTGATGATGAAGATACAAAGATATAGTCACACAGTTACATAAGTTACAGTTAGATACAGTCACATACTTAAGTATGTGTGGCTACTACTTAAGTATTTCGTTCGAACAGAGGCTTACAAGAGCAGTCGTAACTTCATAAAGAGGTAAAATGTATGCATTTGGTTCCAATACAGTGAGTACAAGAAAACAAATCTTACATATTCCGTTTGCACTCCGAACATAAAATAATAAAGTACTATTATACGGCGGATACCATGTATTTTTCCATTTCCGCGGTCGCTGTATTGGAACTCTGTTTATTTATTTTACGATGCACCCGAGAACAAGTTGAGATGGAAATATTATTTTTATATGCTGCGAGGTTTTTTTTTATTGCCAAGCCATTACGAGTTGGTAATGGTGACTTTATATAAGTCTTTGTAGAACGCATTCATTCAAGAATAAAAATTCTTGTGATTTTTTTGCTTTAAATAGATCATAAAATTGTTTCATCGGAAATCGTAGATAAGTAAAGCAACATCGCAACCACGTTTCATTACTTACACGACACGCAAAGATTATCGACCGCACTTCAATCGAGCAATCGTCTAAAAAGCATTTTTCAAGCAACTCTTATATTTGTTTATTTTATCAATTTTCTCCCAGTAGTTTATGATATTGCTTCTATCCAAAGCAAATACAAATTGCTAACTGAACAAAAAATCAAATCTCCCTTCAGCAGACGCTACCCTTCGGTAAGGGTTCGTGGAGACGCGGCCCAATACCCCTAAATTGGAAACGCCAGATTTTTCTTTTAAGTGTGTATTTCAGATTCCCTGTTTGTTTATGTAAAGGCTCGGGTTTACGCCTCTAGATAAACAACCGTAGTCCTAAATCTTTAAAATAACAAACGAAAACCGTTCTCGGAAATTGAATTCAGAACGTCTATTACGTTACACAAGTTGGAAACAACAGATATTATGTCTAGTCATCAATTAAAACAATCTTTGCTCACCCCGGCACTAAAATGTTACGAATCGTGGGACGCTTAGTAGTTTATAATAATTTATAACATTACGACAGTTTTGGCCCGAGGCCCACCCTTAGTTTGTCTATAACGGTATTGAGACCCATGTAATAGGGGGTGAGCCATTAGCTAGGCACGGCCCAGCGCCGGCTCCCAGCGAGCACAATGATCAACACAACCCCAATAACAAGAGTCCGCCAGTCGCCACTCGCCACTCGCCTCTCCCGACCACTACACAAAGAGACTATTAACTGTAGTCAACAACAAAAAGTAAATTAAATAGCTGCTGTAGCAAGTTTCCTGTTGCACAACAATAAAACTAGATATTTTTTTATACAGCAAATAAAGGAAAAGAGAGAAAATTATGGGAAATGAGCAGTCGTTAGCAATGTTTTGCTGACTTCCTGTACTACCGAGAAACACAGAACGGGCTCCGTACATACTTACACAGCCCCGCTTGTACAGATCAGGCGTTTAGGAATCAAGTAGAGGGCGAAAAGGTTAAAAATATTTACTCTTACATTATCATCGCAAGTCCTCTACAAACAAGGGTACTGTGTCCCTTAATTACATCCGCCGTTTTACTGAGGAATTAAAATTTAACTAGAAAACATGTCCTACGGAGCCTGTCGTAAGCCTCAAGATAGGGGCGTTTTATATTTTTATAAGACTAATTCGAAAAACGGGTCGCGCGAATAATAGTAACAATGTGCTATTGTGGGAGTGGGCTTAGGGCGAGAGGTCACACTCGGTCCTGAGCAAACACAAACTACGCGCTGCTTGTGTACCGCTTTTAGCTAAACTGCCGGCAAATCTCTCATTTTCTTCGACAAATGCCTTTACTTATTCATGCATGTCCTAAGGAAAAGTTGACGGTTGCCAGAACGAATTTTCACTCATGCATACGAAGAACCCTCAACCGAAAAGTTAGGCGAGCTTTTGTTGTGTGAATACGAATAAAAGTTTCTATATTTTGGTGTATTTTTGGCGCGATGCTGTGTACAGATGGTCATATTATGCATATTTAATTCACTCTGCATTATGCTTATAGGCTAATTAGCCTGGAACTAACATTAATCATTTTATCACATTACTGTACTAAATAAATACTATTTAGTATCGAATTATGTAGACATCATAGTATATCAGTTATGGAATCCAGCTGTCTCGCTGATAACAATATGTGTATTGTTATTTATTTAATTGTTTTATTATTAAAACCCACACATTCCCAGTGCCCACCTAGCTATAAAACCTACGGCAAACATAAACAGTACGTGCTCGTGTATCTACTGTATCGTGTGTCCAAACAACGACAGTTCTATTCAAAGCTTTTTTAATAACAAACATGAAATCTAATATTGTTGACTGGCTATGTGGCTTGTCATTCTTTATATATTAATATTTATAACTATAATATATACATATAACGAGAATAACAACTGATATTCCCATGTAAATAATAAAGCAAAATATTTTGAATTTATATAGAGTTTCTATTTTTTAGGCTCCCTGGAGGAAGTGGCTAACTTTTTGTATTACGCGTCTGTTTTAAGTTGTGCTTAACACAGCTGCTCGCCGAGGGAACGTTCCAAACTTTTCAGAGGAAGGCAGTTTCACAGGTCGGCCCAGTCTGGCCGAAGCCCGGCCCTAATTAGGCCGTAGGCCACTTCATTAGAAAAATTAATAAGCATCGCGCCCGACCTTAGCAACGAAGGACATTAATGAGAAGAGAGAGCTTGCGAACAGAATAAGAAAGAAAAACTCTTTACAAAGTACGTGACAAATGGGGGCCGTAACTAATGACCCGTCGTGCGAGTAGCTCGCCCGTTACATCTGTACCGGACACTACACCTGCATACATTGTAGCAACGCTTTCAGAGAACAAAGGTAATTATAAGGTAAAATGTTTCACGTATTCACCGACAGTTACTAGATTTAATTGAAGCTATATCAGATATTCCGAGGAATAACCGATATCGACAATACATTAAGTTAGCGGTAATAAAACGTTAACGTCCCGAACACGTGTAACTTAGTATTGTCTGATTAATACAATGGAAGGTGATAAGTAGGGAACATTATTGTTATTGTGGTACACAAGAACAACCATACAGGCCCGATAATAACAATCAGTTCGCTTATCGTGAGTGTACCATTTTCGTCGAATGAACGCACATACTGATCCGACGACATCCTTCATATATGATTATGGGTGTAAGGGTTTCTAAACTAGCAATTTTCCGGGATTCGGGCGATCCTTGCGGAGCACACAGCGGTGCAGTCCACTGATAAACTAAATCGCTCGCTTGTTTTGCTTATAGTGTTGACCATCATTATCTGGGACTCTGACCATCATTATCTGAGGTTAGTTATGAACGTAGTTGGAAACATAACTACAACGTTAACTTGCTGTGAAAACTTTAACACAAAGACATTAGATAACAACCATTTTAATATTATACATTACAACAACAGCCATCATAACAATTGACATTTCCACTAATAAATACAGTGTCACGCCAGATCAATCTGAAGTAGAACAGACAGCAGATGCTTTTGTTACACCATTCAGGCAGGAAGCTGCAATCAATACTAAGGCTCGCTCAGAGCTTAAATCAACAGACAGTCAAACAAGCGGGACTGTCGCATCCTTTGACGCGTTATCTTGACTTTACGTACCCGGTTTAGTCGTAACAAAACATTTGAGCAGAAGGAGGAGGGGGTGCCGTGTGTTGTGCTCATCATCCAGCGAGATCGTTCCACACAAAATAACGTTAAATGGTATAAACCGACATGTGCGCGTTATCGATAAAATGCTGCTGACACAAATGATCGACAAAATTTCCCTCGGGCCCGGATGAGACCGAGCTGCTGTGTATCTCCAATGTTTTATTTTTACCAGAGTGGGTATGCGAGAAAGGTTACGTGTTAACAGTAATACACATAAATTGTTAAACAGCGACTCCCTGATGGGCAGATGTTGTGTTCAATGACAAAAATTTCCCATGAGCTTTGATGTTATCGACGCCGCGAGGCAACTTGCCGCAAGCAGAAGCTTGTATTATTTCTATATCAGAGGATCTAATTATGCTGTGTCAGCGGTAAGTTTATGTGTGGCCAGCTGAATCCACTCGGTGCATGGTTGGCACACGAGTGTTTATATAGCAGACACCAGCCGCTCTCGAGCTCCGTTGTTGACTGACATAACTTGTTTTACAAACAGAGACATAACTTACGGAAAGCCATTTGTTAAAATTAAATACAACATGTGTCCGTCTAGTATACTGATTACATTGGTAAGGAGTATTTCCGAATCGATCCACTCGTATGTAACAAAACCCTCGACGAAAGGAACGAAGCAATTCTTCATTCTGTAAGTAACAAATAGAAGAGAGGAATAGACTGTTGGTAACGCAACCACATTGGAAATTTTAACGAGTGGCTATCGCTTGATCGTCTGCGCTGGTTGGTCCCCGGCCAAAATGTAGATCATTTTCTATGTTCAACATGTTCCAGATACGAAATTATGTACCTAGTTTACTATTTTAAGAACATATAAATCAAAAAGCACATTTTACTTGTTTTCGTCTACCCTAACCAACATAAAAGACGCTTTTTCAAAGATATTGCATTTGAACATATAGTTATTCCAAATCGATACCTAATCGTTATTATTCAACACCAGAATGTTCCACTAACAATGAAAAACACTGATTATATATTATTCTATCCCTCTCTGATTACATAAACCCGCAACTATTTCCGCAAATAACATTGGATGTTCATACTACGCAGTATCTACTGAATTATGTGCCAATTAGCCAAACTAATGCACCAATTAATTAGCAGGCTGTAACCATATTTTCAATTGATTAGCGGCGGGACGAACTTTATTATATTAGTTAAAGTTTCTAATCCCAAAGATTGGCTACCTACAGGGGCGGTAAGTAGGAAGTTTTATGATCATAATTGAATAAGGGCGACCCTTGCAACTGCGAGTAAGTTTGTGAATTAGAGCAATATGTCGTATGTCAAGAACACCAATAGGTGTAGTGTGCACGAATAAGTTCCCGCCGAGCCAAGTACAAGTGTATTACTGTAGCTACAGCCTGCCGGCGGCGCTTCCGACCCGTTTAAGAGGAGCTATTACCATCTACCTGGCATACTTCTTAACTCTAGCTGCTACAAGAATTTACCAACTCTTAGCCTGATCTAAGTTAAACTTTCGTAAACATTTCATAGCTATTATAATGAAATGCTTTGTAAAGTAATTAAAATACAAATTAAAATTTTCCAAGCAATATACTGCACAATTTCCTGTCAATAAAGGCGTAAGCAAGGGCCTTGTATATGTAGCCAGCTATGAAACACTACTGTATGCGAGCAGTGCAAGCAGTAAGTACTACATATTATGAAAGTGGCCTTACCTTTACGCTAGACCTAAATAAACCAGGACAAGTCTGTGGAGCAGCGGTGAAGACTACCGCCGCCAACTCAATAATTGCTCTTCAAAAGCTATTTAAGCTAAGTATATAACGATATAGAAATGATCGTTTCTTCTCTGTATGAGAAGGATGTTTGCACAAATGGGCTGGTTACAGGCTAGTATTATTATAACGTTGTGTACCCGTGAATGTGGCGCTCGTGGTGTGATCGGCTAGGTCGGGGCGGTGCGGCGCGCCGCCGCCCGCATGCTATCAGCTGGCCGGCGCAGCCATGTCGTCCGCGCGCGCTTCCGCTCACCGCCCTGCGCCTGCGCACAATACCGAACATCACGTTAGGTGGCTGCTAGTTGGCACAAGTACACGCTAGTTTAAATTTAATAAAATATTGTTTATTCTACATAATATTTTTATAGTCATCGGCATTGCACCTAGTCATCGGCAAATTGGACGAATTAAACACACCCGATACATAAAACGATTTGAGTTGCGTATTTGTGGAAAAGCATTAATCTCGTCAGCTTAAATACCCTAAATATTATAAATTAAATTTATATAAATCCGTAGCTAGAGGTTATAGATTCTCGACGAAACCGATCCTAATTAGTATATTAATGCAGTTCACCTAGTTTGATGTTATATGGATTACACAGGTCCTTAGTAAATGATGTCTGTGTAGAGAGCTCATCGCATCAATGCAACACGCTTTGACCTATACGCACCGAGCTACGGAACCTCGGATACAGCACTATCCGCCACTCAATAACGTCGCTAACCTTTGGCATCAGGACATATACGTACGTACGTAGGCATTTTCAATCCAATTAAGCAAGAATAATGGTTCTCACAGATTGAAACTGCTTCAGTTTTGAAGTGAATTGTCTTGTTATTTGCATTATCTGTTGTAACAACGTTGGCGTTGATAGCGTTTTAAAAGTGTTTGTTTAAAGGGTATAAAATGGTCCTTATAACGTCAAATAAAACTGCTCACATTTTAGCATTTTTATACGTCACGTCATTAGTCTAAATGTTTACGAATATAAAATCCTACGATTTTAGTTGTTAAATTTTTTGTAAGAAAATCCTTTTTATCAGTTTCATCTGTGAACGCTTTTCCTCAATTTATACGTTTTCTATATAAACCAAATCCTTTATCAAATATGAAAACAATATTATTGGAATAAAAAGATAACCCATTCCAGTTTTTCTGGAACAGTATAAAAGGGGTGCACAAAAACGTCCAGCGTGTGACGATACCCGCACGTCCGCCGCACCCGGCCAGCGTCGGCCTGTTATGAACAGACTTGCCTACTGAAGTACTGACTGGCCAATTTTTTCCACCGACATGAAAAATTCAAAACCAGAACAATCTGTGGTTGTTTTTGGGGCCCGAGCAACTACGACTAACTTTGGGTCGGTACGTAAGTGCCTTTTAACGGCACATCTGGAATACGGAATAAAACCTTATTTCGACTGCGTTATTTAAAAAAGGATTCACATTTAACTATTGTTTGTTTGTTTTTTTTTTCACGATAGGACGGTATGGAATCTTGATCATTTACCTATTAACAAAAATAGTTCACTTTTTTTAAGCGCGTCTATAGTAAACAAAATTAAATATTTTATCATAAATGTAGCTTAAATCTAGATTAAAAAACAAATTAATACTCATACTTTAATCAAGTGAATAGTTTTTACGTCAATTTATTAAATGTATAAATATGGGGCGCAGATAATGCGGAATCCATTTAAAGAGACATCATTAAATTTTAAATCATTTATTGCTCGTATAAATAGGTCAGGCACTCAGGCAGGACACGTATACGTCATATTAAAATAAAAGCCGATTATTTAAACAAGAGGCAGACACGAAATTATAGGATGAAGCTTACGTTTACTTGTGTTCGATAAATGTACGTCACGTTTACGTAAAACGTAGTTTAAACTGAACCAGATGAAAATGTACCACTCTTTCTCTGCAACAAATGCACATTCTAAATTTAGAGTAGACCAAAACGGAGTCCGGTCGATAGTTCTTTAAATATAGCCTCATATCCATTGTACACACATGGTGTGAACCCCAAAAATAACATTTTCATTTCTCTTCTATATTGTTTGTGAAAGCAGTAAAGCATAACGCCTACTTTAATCATTTTAATTACCTACAGTACTAATTGTATATTTTTCGTTTATACAAGTACATTTAGCCGAATTATCCAAATCGTTCTAGTAAACATGGAGTAAGAACACACTACATGTTACTTTCGGCGCCTTACAACATAATTAAACATTTCCTCAGTCCCTTGTTGCACACAATTTTCAAGTAAATGGAAAATGCTCTCGTAAAACATACAGCGTGTAAATGAACCAGAAATTTTAAAGCCGCAAATGTAAGAACAAGGTATAAAGAAATGAGTCGTGCCTCTACGGGCCTCATTCATCATATTCGGTAACCTACATTCCAAAAGTAAAATGGAATGCAAAAACCAAACGTCATGAGCATATATGGAAAACAAATTCATAAGTCTTCCTTTTAGCTTCCCGTTACAAGGTAAAATTTGATTAAAGGCTTGCTCATTTCACGCTGTTCTTTTAAGAAGGGACACCAGATGACCGCAATTTTCGAGCCCCAAAAAGTTCAGAGTATGAAAGAAAATAGAATTTTAAATTCGAAAACACGTCGATTGATCGAGATATTCGAAATGACTGCGATATACCTCTTAATATACTTTTCTTCACGTTAAAATGTAGTTCCACTAATCTAAAGCACTGTTGACATTGTTTTGGTTTTGGCAATATTGGCCATTTTAATGTTTCTAAGTTATGCTTACTGAACTGAATTTCATACACAGCTGACTTGCACAGCGCGACTGCAGAATACAATTATTTATCATTTCTTTTCATTTGACGGCAGATCATTCGCTTTTTTAAGGTCTCTCCCAGGATAACTTTATTATTACGCCAGTATGCAGTAACTAATTAGAGGCTTAAAGTGCAAAGTTGCACTAAACAAAAAGTCACACAGTTATCATTATCCTAACCTTTTTCCAAGCTATTCAAAGGCCATATTTTACATGGATCAACTGCCTAACCTCCACATTCAACAATCCATTTTACTGGGTATTGCAGTATGAATTTATTTGAGATGCATAAACAATCTGCATGAACCAACTATTCGGTGTTAGGTCAGCCGCAAACGTAAAAGTTAGTTCAACTGTATTTCAGTATCTCCATGAACAAAAGCTGTTAAACAACTAAACTATTGATGTATGGGAAAAGGTTTTGGGAGAATATTCTGACACGTAGGTATCATAGAGATAAATTATTTTTCGGTATTAGTATAAAGAGGTAGCATGAAAAAACTTCATTACCGCAATCAGGTCGCAAGTTGCTTACAAAATTGTCTAGATACTAAAAGTCGGCAAAATATTAGGCATGCCAACCGCATATTTTTTCGGGCAATACTGAAAACTGATTTATGATTCCATTTTATTTTCTATCCTTAATTAAAAAATTTGGTCAACACGAAAAAGGACTGGATCCGTTGTCTAAAGTCATAGAACAAAAAAACACCAATGCATTGCCCAGTTTTCATTTCTATTAAAATACAAAGGTAAATATAACATAACAGCTTCCGACAATACGAAGTCGTTATTGTTACGCCGTCGTCCTTTTTATCGTCGAACCTATGTGTAACGAAACCGCACGAAATACTAACATGGGAATAGAAAGAAAAAGCGCAACAAAGAGGCTAAAGCAACATTTTATTTAAAATCACTAGAGCGCTTCCAATAGGAAAACGAACCTTTTCAAAACTAGAACTTGAAATCATTTCGAAAACTTCATCCAATCCAAAACGTGAACGTAAATGAAAAGTTTCTCTTCGATTTTCATGTCCGCTAGTTCTCTTCATTGTACTTGAATTCAATTAAAACATTTGAGGAAGTTTGACTCGATAGGACGTTAAGGAAATATTCCAAGTTCGCGTTGACAAGGTGAGTGTGCACGTGGGACATGTACCTTAACGCGAAGATAACTCATGCACATTCTTGGCTTTTGTTTCCACAATACTGTAGTGGCTATAGATTGTACAATAATGGCACGAGCTTTCAGAAAATGTAAAAATACGAATAACATCATACCGACAAAGCTTGCTTAGATAATCGCCAAGGAAATCATAAATACGCAAATGCGGACTGTTCAGAGTCTTCTAGTGCCTTTGTGGTACAAATGCAATGACTGCATTGTCAAGAATATTATTCTGTATCTTGCATATTTGACTACAAAACGGGGAGTTTTCAAGGAAATATTTCAAATTCCGAAAGACAAAGAAACAATCTATCACCCGCGTTCAGAATAGCTCCGGCCAACGCGGTGGGTAGGTACTGGGGGTACATAGCACAGAGAGAATACTTCTTCTAACTTTTATTACGGTCTTCCTCGAGCTTACTGTTTATGTCCCTTTGCGTTTATAACCGGGACGAGATATTTTTTATGTCACACCTTCAGCCTTCAGCGAGAGAACTTCAATAAAGTGACGTAGGTACACTCATAACAATCATGCAAAATATCATCGTTATTGCCAGTTATTTTAATGTTCCTTTTGTCGCAGTACTGGAATTCTTAGTCAAGGGGTTTTTTTATTTGCTTTGTGATAATAAATTTACGTTAGAAATTGTACTACAGCTCATTTCCTAGTAGTTATGAATCATAGTTATCTATATTATCATCTTTCAACAAACTTTCAACTCAAAGAAAACCTCAATACTATTTGAGATAAGTACAATATGCGACGGTTAAAGTATACCAAAACAAACAAACATTTCCAGAATGTAATAAAAGAGTAAAGGCCTAAAGAGCGACCCGGCCAAACTTCAATACGAATATGCTAGTTTAAAAAAATATTAAAACCAGCCATCTAGAATGTCTCCACAAAGGAAACATTGCGAGGGAAATATTTAAAGCTGAGCAGTTGAAATTTCCGTTGTGTCCGCCGTTAGGCGACTGTCACGTGCGATACATACGCCATTTATTTGTACCGGCCTGGTTGTGACACACACTCATTCTCCAAATATTTTCGTCGTTGGAGCGAGGCTGAGGCACAAGAGATGTTCTGATACACGTCGCATTCCTCTGTTACTGTGAGTACTTGACAATTCAGAGTAGTTTTTCAAGCGCTTCTAGCTTCACATGCCCCAAAAACCTTTTCCGCCTTTATTTGGCGGACGTTCTCATATTTTGACGTTTTATGTGACTGCAAGTAAAAATTGTAAAAGTAGTTTTTCTTCATTCACGCCAACAATCTTGAAAATTGGTTCATTTGCCATATCGCTTCTCGGCTTCAACTCCGTCTACTTTTTTCTCCATAGAGCTAACCTCTACCTACTCATATTGGAAAGCTTTGGGTTAAAACTATTGTTCGTCTTCCTTTAGATTAAAATTATATATCCTCTTCATATTTTATAGCTCACTACCATTATCAGCGTCATAACTTACAGAGATAATGGTCGTTACATGCTCCCAAGAATCTTATATGCAACATTATAGGGAGGCTCATAGGGGCCAAAGTGGAGCGTTTGCGATTTTGTATAACAGCTGATCCTCTGGCGTGCCGACTGCCGATATCCCATTTATATAACGGGCTTATAGAGTGGTCAGCGAGCCACCGCTCCGCAGTTCCCCTAAAAGCTTTAATACAATCCACTAAACTACATTCCGTTCCACAGCGCTGTAGTGCATTTATTTCTCCGAAAGCCTACAAAATCATTTATGTTGGTTATCCTGCTAAAATGTTTCTACATTAAAGAAACTCTTTGTTCCCGTTTATGAAACACTTATCTCCTTTTAGATATAAACACATAAATCAGAACGTCATAAAAAGTAATAGAACCTTAATAAAGCGTTTCAAATCGCAATTTTCCTTGTTACTTAGCTACAGAGAAGTTAAATGCTTATTTCTTTTTATAAAAATCTCGCGGTTTTAGTCCTTTTGATAAAGAAATCATTAATGGGTAGAAACATAAAGATAAGCAAAGAACAAATGCAAAACATTACAAAGGATTTGGACATGCCTTTGTTAAGTACTTTTAACATCGCGCAAACCGCTGAGTGAGCAATATAAACACAAGATTCGTTTGTGAGTTCCTGCCCGCCACGCGTTTGCTACACAAATGTTTTTCATTTCCTCCGTAAATTTATTCGATTTTGCCTCCTATGACAGCGTTTACGTTCGTTTATAGCGCGCGGAGTTGTCCGTCCTTCGTCGTTTTCAATTACCAAAAAAAAAATCTAAGTTTTGACACTTGATCACCTTTGATATATTGTTGCAAATATCTAGTCTGTATGTGTACATCCATTGACAAGGTAATTTGAGTATTCATAACGAGTAGTTAACTTCATGCGGAATTCGAATTATCCAATAATAAAATTTAATGCAAAAGACACTCGCGTTCTGTAATTCTCAAAGACAGACGTGTTGTATAGTAAAAGCCCTTTAATTTGACATCTGCCACAACGCAATTAGCACCTCTATTCAAAATTAAGCTTTAGCAGTCTACATAAATCCAAACTTTTAACGACTTCGTAGAAATAAAAGAGATATCGATTTTTAAAATAATAACTGCGAGATTCAATGTCAAGCTACACTCAGATATTAAGCGACACCTGTTACATTAACAACGTTATACCAAATATCTTCTGATAATTAGACATATACGATGGACTGGCGGTAACAACAAATTGGCTTTTAGTATTAATCAGGAATTGGCTAAAAGAAAGTCAAGAAGTGTATTCATTTTGATTGGAGACAACAGCGCACGTGCGCGACTTTATCTCAACCGGGTAGAGGTTAAAATACAACGTCTATTTCGCCGGAGAGGGCTGCTTCGTAATTCATTCATTTTTATTCCGAATACCACTCGCTAGGACTGTTAGCTTGCGGAAAATCGTTACCGGCGTCAGCAATCGCCATGCGGAATAGTGATACACGCAACGCACCCACTTACACATGGATTCACGGACGCGGCTTCTTTACATCGCGCCACAATCGCCGGTCCCCGGGAACGTGGTCACTGAGCTAAGACTAGACTACACATACACTGCGCGACACAGCCGGCGAAGAGCGCGTGCAGCGAGCGGCTTGCGGCGGCGAGCGAGCACGAGGGCGTGTACGCGCGGCGGAACGCAGCTCAGGTGACGCACGGACGCAGCGCGGTGCGGTGCGGGACGAGCGCTCGCACGGGCCAGCGCCGACACACGACAGCCTCCGTCGCAATGACGAAGCGGCCGGGTACGCGCGCGCGCTCTACGACGCAGCCTCCCGAATCTGTCCGATTGGCTACGAAATCTCACGAGGCAGGGGTGAACAAACCCGCCACGCTTCTCCTTCTAACACAGTGACGAGGTTAAAAAGGATTTAGACTTTCTCGTAGCATTTTACGGTTCGATCGTCCTCAACGTACACTTTGTAAATCTAGACACCGTCTCAGTTGTGAACTTGTCTGAATTGGGTATAAATCTTAAAGATCTCACCGCCGTACGTGAACTTAATCGGATATATCTAATCGGCGCGCTAAAAGCTTGTGTCACTACCACGTTGCGCTTGTCTGGGATGAACAACCTTCCGATCGTCTGGTAACGTTAGTGCTCTTAAGACTATCATACAACTAATAACTGAACTGTAGTTGTTTTAATGGCAAAGTTAGTTAGATAGTAGAGTTAGATTATCAATCAAGAGACCAAACATTCTTAAACCTGTTCCTAAACGATACAAAGAGAACATTAATAAAATGTCATTTTAATAATTTAAAAATTGTTGAGCGTTGATCGAAAACGATTAAAACTGGGCAAATTGATATCCCTGGGAAATCGGCAGGTGACGCCGCTCCAGGAAAATATATCCATTGTGCCGGCGGCTGCGTCAACCACGCGCTATATTAGCGAGCCTTACTGCCGGCAGTTCGGAGGCATTTAAACTCAAATATTGGAGCAAAAAGCTGCTCGTCACAAATGATAATAAAAACGTTAGGGATTTCACCATCAACTATAGCTTTCTGAATTATCACTACATTCATTGGCATGACTACCAGACCAGACACGGCACTAATGGAACGCTGACCCTTATAATAAACAGGATTTAAATCCACGAATTACTTACATGTGAAAGTAGGTATCTCAGTGTTACGATCTCACATCTATACCACTACTAGCTGATGCAGCAAACGTTGTTTTGCCTAATAAATTATTTCTCGTCAATGTGTTTTTTAACGCCACATTATAAAAAAAAATCGTCCAAAAAATAAAATATTTTTTTTAGTGTGAGCAACCCTTATCACTTAGGGGTATGAAAAATAGATGTTAGCCGATTCTCAGACCTACTGAATACGCATATAAAATTTGGTCAAAATCGGTAAAGCCGTTTCGGAGGAGTAGGGTAACAAACATCGTGACACGGGAATTTTATATATTAGAGATAACGATAATAAACTAAATTATGGGATATCTTGATCCGCAAGCAAATGACATCCACGCGCGAAGTCTTGAGTAAAAACTAGAGAAGAAATATACGCGTAACTAATTTCACCCCATCAAGATAATCTCGTTTAAGGTACCTTGTAAAAATAATATCGAGAATTAATATTTGGTACCGTACTCTCATGTATTAAAATTAGAAGGGTATAAAGCGGCTTAGGTTAATTAAATCTTTATCATAAAAGATCAAATAGCCTTCGCCCAGGTTACAATAAAGCTCGTAACAGAAACAAGTGAAGCGCCGGGCGGAAAAGTATTTTAAGATATCTACATAACGTGTTCACATACATAGTACTCGTAGCCAGTACAAAAGTCACTTCAAATACTATAATGCCCTGATTAAAACTTTCCAACCTACCAATTAAATGCATTTCCACGTTTTATAAACAATCTTATTAAGACTATGTATAGTTTGTAGACCGCGCTACGAATTCGTAGCTCGTAGCCGGCGAAACACTAACGTAGCCCCTAATTCCTTTTGTTGTTTTAAAGCTTTTGCATAATCGCATTTAAAACATAAATAAATATTTGTACAAAACAACTGCTTTTGTTCCAATGAAGTTTGTACATTTGTTAATGTTGTTTTGAAGTAATATATTAATATGAAGTGTGAACTCTGAACAGTACACTGTAAATTAAGCAAGTAATGTAAGAAAATATTTACATCTACCTTATGTACTTACAGGATGGTTGTCCAAAGTAGGTAAGCTTTGTTTATGTTTCGCTTGTCGTTTTTGAGTAATCGATAAATACAAGTGCTCTGGCTTTTATAAGAAATTTGAAATAAGTTTTCTTCTCGAACATAGCTTGCCAAAAACACAATAGACTTAGGCCATTTTACACGTGGCAACGTGATCGGTTTATCCGATACCAGAATCTGATAACACAAGTGTCGGAGACGGTAAAAAGTGGAGACTAATGTTGTAGCTGGATCTTAGAGTATGCACAATAGTGTAAATCTAAAACAATGCTTTTCAGACATTCTTCAAGGTTAAATCGTAAATGGAAAAACACATTGGTATCAATGTTGTTGTCGATAAAGCAAAATAACCTACCGTATTCTTCAGTTGTACACGCCATTCATTTCCTTTGATTATATTTAAGGGTAAGCACCAACATTACATTAGACTTGATTTCAAAATTTTAATCAAAGAAAGTGATCTATTGAAATCAAAAAAAATATTTTTTTTCGGCTCTTTTGTTTGCTTTCGAGGTTACTTCAATAATACAACATTAATTAACAGTTTCCCGAAGCGAAATCCGCGTCCGAGCAAACCGACTTTCAGCAATCTGCATATCAAATAGATTTGCGGTTAAACACTCCGCCGGGAAGCTACACCTAGCCTTTATTTATGAAGTTTCTAAGAATAACGAGGATAAACCCTGCTCTATTAAGTTTATTTGAATAAAAGGTTTCTAATTTTGTACTTTTGTTTAGTGAGTAATTTAGGCTAGGTACAATGTCTAAATATCTACTAACCAATCTGAATGTTGTAATTATATTTTATGAGATTTAGTGTGTGTGTATACTAGGTAGGTATTAGTGACAATGATTCAATAACAAAAATCTAGTATTTTATCTAAACAAAGAAACACAACAATAGAAAACTTCCATTACGTTACTTACAATGAAACAATACCTAGCGAAGAAGTGTTTATTTACAGAATATGAGGATCCATCAGTTGTTTGGACAACAACTGAAAGATAAGACATGATGCAGAAATACTCTCAAATAGTAGCTTTCGAAAAGTACATCAAGAAACCACCAAAAGAAAAGAAAGGTCATGGTACTGTACTCTAATAGCATCCGAAAACTGAAACACTCTACAGGAAAGGTCATGAATTACTTGAAAAAAAATTACCATTTATTTTGAATGGTTTTATTGGAAAATAAAAAAAATACATTTCGAATAACAACATCAGATTCTAATACTCCTATACTACATACACATACTGACACACAATATTACAAACAAATATCGGGCAGACTATACTCTACCGTCGAATCTAAGTGCGTAACGGGTCCCTTATGTTCTAAAGACATTTCAAAGGCATCTCCGGCGTCCGTAAGCTTATCAAAGAAATAACTAGTATTCACTTTACTGATAACAGAATTATTGAAATTATTACTTATTCTAAATTTACTCTTTCTAATTGGACTATCATTGGGTGTTGAACAGTTATTATGTACCTGATTCAGTATAGATTTCCTCAAAGATTTCTTTTTTGGCGTCGAGTACTTTTCGAAGACAAGTCGTACTAAACAATTATCAACTTTCGCGGTCTTCGTTTTAGGAGATCTTGTTACTATTTTATTGATAATATCCGATATGTCACTAACATCTTCATCATCAGAACTGTTTAGTAAGCTTAAACAATGTTTATTTATACCTTTGTTTTCTTTATCATCATTCACATCATTGGAAAATCTACTATCACTGGTAATAGGCGCAAGGTCTGGGTAATCATCGCAATTAATAGACATTTTTCTTAAGCTTTGCCTCAAAATCTGCATTGATTTCTTGCTAGTCCTTCTCTTTTTGCTTGCTATGAAACTGTGTAGAGTCTTTTGTTTCTTAGTATTGTTTTTAATTTTCCTCTTTAGTTTATTAACTGGTACACTGACATTTAGAATACTAGTGTTGGGGTCTTTATGTTCTGAACCTGTTTTTGTCGTATTTGATTGTTCTGTGAACTTCATATTTTTAGGTTTTCTATTATATTTTCTTTTAGGTTTTGTTTCACTATCTGGGTTATCGTTTTCTTTCTTTTTTCGTGTCCTGGTCTTCTTTTCTTTCGGTGGTTTCTTGATGGATTCTTCGTAAGCGTCTACTATTTGCGGGTAGTATTTCCGCATTAAATCTTGTCTTTCAGTTGTTGTCCAAGCAACTGATGGATCCTCGTCTTCTGTAAATAAAAATGGCACTAATCAAAACATGTTTCGAATAATAAAACGTACTTTTACAAAATTTTACGAATATTTTTGCTGTTACTGCTTACCTTCAAACTGATTATCTGGGATGAGTCCTTCATATTGGCCGTTGATATCGGCCCATACGACTTCGTAACTTGGGACACCTGTATTTGAAGATGCAATAATACAGAACAGACTAACATGAAGAGGCAGGATAACCAAACAAGTACAAATTGAATTCTTGATTCCATGTCACCTCACCTCTGGGGTTTCGTTTCTTCTTTATCAATGTTGCCTGGATGGTCCTGCTCGGTACATCATCTTGTAGGTGCCACTTTGTCAGCAATGGTAGGAACTTCTCCACACAATATCTCTCTGACCAATCCAACTTGTTCGTCATAAGTTTCTGGAATAATACTCAAAATCAAAATCAAAAGTTTTTATTTCAAGTAGGCCGTTTTCCAGGCACTTAAAAAACGTTAAGGTGATGGCTCTAGTTGCGCGGTTCCATGCAATGCAATGTATGTCTACTAATATGTCTGCTATTGTTTACACCGACTATCGAGAGTTACCAAGTGTTTTGGTACAAAGCTCGACTCTTAGGCCTCTCGCCTCTCGCCTCGACTATTAGGAATTTTGCTTCGTAGGGGTTTCCCCTAGAATTGGCTACAAAATAAATGAGAACCAAAACAATGAAATGTGTCAATGTATACGCTAGTTATATTTCTTAAGAAAACCTTAATTCTTATAATAAATTATTAAATAATTACCATAAATTTTATCAAACTTGGGGTGGGAAACTTTAGTCTATCGACGTCTATCTTCTGCGGCGGCGTGTGCATAAACTCTTTCATAACTTTGGGCTCCGGAAACGGTGCGCCGCAGGTCAACGCTCGCTGACGGAGAGATAGTTCTCGCTTCACTTCTGCTACCTTCGTTCTGACGAAAAGTTGGACTTTAGATTGTATTTCATATGAATATTGTATGAAAATGTATATATTTAGCATATAATTTTCATCACATGCTAAGAAATATGAGATTGCAGATATAAGAAACTAAAGTAACATGTCCCACACACCAATATTATGTAATAATTGTGAGATAAATTACTTAAATGTGGTATTGTAATTGAGGCTCTACACAGTAGCCAATAAAGTCCATATTTGAATGCAATTGTTTTGGAATATCAGACCGAAGCATCGTCTCTTATTATTTAAGTTAATAACATAATACTAAACAATGATAAATATATTTAATTACTTATGTCCAGTATCATCGCAGCCACGATTAGTGACACAGACGGGGCAGCCGTGTCGGCCGTGCGTGCGGCCGGAGTGTCCGCAGCGGTCGCAACGCCCGGGCACATTCAGCCACCGGTTTTTTTCTTCAAAGTGCTGTGGATTTGTCACCCATGACAATAACCTGATGAAAAGAATCACAATCTTATTGCAATTCATTCAAAACCGTCGAATTGTAATGAACAAACAAATTTTTTCATTACTCTAAATTGATGGCCATCAGAATTAAGCCTCCAAGCATGAACTGCATAAGTTAGAGCAAGAATTTGTTTTTTGTTTTATTAAGTTTAATGTGCCTATGTCGTGCGGATTTTGTTATAGATAGATAGATAAAGATATAAATAGTTATGAGCACCTTCATATGTCAGAAGTAACATTAAACTCTCAGACACAAGACGGCTTCGATTTCCAATGACGCGAGTCAAAACTTTTTTTAGCTTGTATGCGGCTTTAGTAATTTGGATAAGTACTTAAAATTTCGCACATCCGAGACTTGTGTCGCGTCGATTACGAACGGGCTATTATTACCTAGGTACAACATCCTTTTCTGGAATACTATGCAAGAATGACACAGCTGTGGTTATAGACGACCCACATGCTCCAATACCATAGTCACACCCACACAGCAAGGCGAGAGCCACCATCTTGTTGCGACCAAAACCTTAAATGAAAGAATAAAAACACTGTAAATTGAACTTTAATAATCCGAACATAACGACTAAATGCATTGTATGTATTGCTTTTCTTAGATTAGTTTTTTTTATTTACCATTGCTTTTGTACATAATTTCGGCATCGTAACAGTCCACAGAGCCTTGCAGAGCGCCGCCGCCTGCAGAGTTAGACACGCTGAAGTTGCGGTACACTCGCCGCGCACCATACGCAAAGCAATCCGAATCCTGAGACACTACTGCGTCAACCAACTGTAAATAATGATTTTAGACAAACAAATTAGCCATAGTATAAATAATTTATCCAGAGGTCTCAGGTATAGCAAGACTCCAAGACTAAGAATTTATGGGCTATAAAAATTTAAGTGAACTTTACACATCCTTGGGGCCAATTTGTTGTCAATGCCAATGCCAATGCCAATGTATTGTCATCAATAATATAAAATGAAAACTTTTCAAACTGGACAAAGATTTAATAGCAGCACTGCTTAAAATGGATTATCCTGATTCAGCCACTGGGAAGAAAAATGTTTAAAGCTTTTGTTTTTGCCTATTTTGTCTTAAATAAAAAACAACACTACTGACACCATAGAGCAGAAGATATAAAAAGTAAATACAAACACCTTGTTCATTCAGGTGAGCACATGTGGCCTCTGCTTCTCCATGTCCTTTAACACATCGGACTCCTAATGTCTTCAGAAGTGTTTCACACTGAAAGTAAAACATTAAAAATTTATATTAAACTTCTCTTAGCATTTTCTTCCTGCAGATTTAAAAATGTTTACAATTGAAATAACAGAAGAAAGAGGCCTTTATTATTAGACTGATGGAACCTGACCAACATGAAACTCACCAATATGGTGCCAACCACTATAATATAGACCTCTCACTTAATTGAAATATTAATTTTCATCCCAGAGATTACTTATATATAGAAACACTTACTTCTTTTAAAACATTTTTGAATCTCTTCCTGGCAACATCAGGTTTTTTGTTGCTAACTGCTGTTTCGGACCTAGGTGCAGCACCTTTGAACTGCAAGGCATTGCGGGCAGCCATGACATCTCTTTTCAGCTCTGGTGCGTCTCCTTCAAGTACGAATATTGGCTTAATGTCAGCCAATATCAAGTACACGGTTCTAAAGAATAGATTCCTGAAAAAAATATTTTTAATTAGAAGCTTTTGTAATGTGCCCATAATATCCGATATTACATATTGATACTTACATCCATTGCATGTTTGTATTCATCTTATTTATTTCTATAATAATAAAATGAGTAGGTACCTTAAATACAATTTGGGTTGAATATAATATTCGGTCACATTCTGACTGTCGCAAATCCATCCTGATAAATCAACAGCGAGGGTTTCTCCTCGTACCTGCAAGGGTATATGTATTTATGTTATTACGGAAAAATTCCAATTTACAAAGAATAACAAATTGGAGTTTTTAATAATAAGTGAGTCATGTATCTTACTTCGTGTAATGATTTTTTCTCACTGTAAGGTGTCAACACAGTCCAAAGGCCCTTAATTCCCATTTCAGTTTGTACTTTCTGTTATAAATTATTGAGTAGAACTACCTACATTAAAAAGAAACACAATCGAACCAAACAGTAATCCCATTCAAAATCGGTTGAATGTCAAATGTTGACGTTATCATTTTAACAGTCTTGCTAGCAATTGGGTTGCCAGTCTATTTGTAACAAATACTGTTACACCCTAATTAATGTATTGTAAACCAAATGATAAGTCATTTAAACAAAATAAATTAATGAGTGAAAGGCAGATTTAAAAAATCGCTGCACTTTCGTTTGTAGTAGTCCATTACCACAAAGTGAACGCTGCATTAGTATCATAACAATACGCATCTGTGACGTTTCAAAAACAGATTCAGACGAAGACGTCACAAATTTTATTAATAAGTAGTTTTGTCTCCCTTCCACTTAGGTAATAACGAATATTTTATCCTGTAGTCAGCTGTCATGCATGTGATTTGTGTGTTTGGGTATATTTTGAAATGTTATTATCAAACATGTTTATTCAAAAGAAAACTGTAAATAAAGAGAACGATGATGTAATTAAATGTTTACTTGTTGTAATAGCTCGATAGCAGTCCTTACGCTTGCTTAGTATTAATAGTACTCTCTTTATATTTTAATCATGCCAAGAAATAAGTTGATTGTTGTGCTACTAAATTGCTAATGAGTTGATAAGAATATGATAATTATTTCGGCGATAGTATCATTATATACATTATTCAACGTTATCAGTCAGTGGTTGGGCTTGGCGACAAACGTAATCTTAAACAAACCACGCGTTTCGGACTATCTAAGCAGATAAGTTACGAAACTTTGATTTAATTACTGTTTCACTCTATAAGACTGCAATCATGTCTTATTTAAGGCATCTATACAAAAATGGGTAAGTGTTATTAAAATAAGTTGAAAAGTATTCAAATATTTTATTCATTGATTTATTTGTATAAATGCTTGTGAATTTAATCATAGATTGAAAATAAATTTTGCATGTCACTTCACTTAACTGCTATCAAATAATTATGTATGCCCCTGCAAAGCTTGATTCTGTAGTTAAGTTTAATTTCATTGTTTTTTTATTATTTCAGTGTGTCACTTAACTTGCAATACCCTGCAAGGTTTAACCATGCACAGCAACTCAAGGAAGAAGTACAGAGACGGCAGATCAGCAAGGTGCTTATCGCCAACCGTGGTGAGATAGCATGTCGGGTCATGAGAACCGCTAAGAAGCTCGGAGTCAGGACAGTGGCAGTGTATTCTGACGCTGATAAACATGCCATGCATGTAGAAATGGTAAGCCATCATTCATAATATTATTGTACCAAACATACATTCATAACAACTACATAGATTTAAGATAATAGTCACTGTTGTTGATATTGCATTTCCTTCCATTTCAGTTTATCTGTTTATTTGACCCATAAATTCTATGAATGAAGGTTAAATTTTATTCAGCATACAGTAAAAATGTGTTTGCAGAAGGACACCTTTTGTTTAGTTAATGTTAAAGTTTGAATACTAAACATCTTCAAAAACATCAAATTATCATCTTTATTAAAATTAACTGTGCTGCTGTGGCCTCAAAAAAGGGTTAAAAAGAAAGAAAGAAAGAAAGAAAGACCTCTTTACTGTGAAGTCTTATACTTTTTAATTTTATAGGCTGATGAAGCATATCACATTGGGCCAGCACCATCAACACAGAGTTACCTCAATGCTGCTAAAATTCTGGAAGTGGCCAAGAAGTCCAACAGCCAGGCCATCCATCCTGGCTATGGGTTTCTGTCCGAGAATGTGGAGTTCTGTGAGAAGTGTGCCAGTGAAGATGTCATATTCATTGGACCTCCACCTAAAGCTATCAGAGATATGGGTATTAAGAGGTATGTGAAAAACAGTAGTACTTGTAGTTCTAAAATCAGTATAAATTTTATCTATGCAGTTGTCTCATTCCAGTAAATATTACAATCACTTATTAGTATTTTGAAAACCATTCTTGCAAACATGTTGTTATGAAATTTTAATAATAATAATTTATTGTTATAATTTCAGTACATCCAAAAAAATAATGTCAGAAGCTGGAGTGCCCATTGTGAAAGGTTATCATGGAGAAGAACAAAGCATAGAGAAACTACAGGCTGAGGCTCAAAGGATAGGATTCCCACTTATGATTAAAGCTGTTCGAGGTGGTGGTGGAAAGGTACCTAACCATAATATTAATCCACCTATCCCCAAGTGGAACTAACGCCATCTCTGATTGTTTATGTGAACTACTTCAAACATTAAGTGACTACAGTGTTTTATTAATGTGATGATGTAGAGCTTTGCTTTTTTTGTAGCTGATAATGTGATGAAATTAAGTTGTATCTTTAAAGCAATATTAAATTGTTCAGGGTATGAGAATAGCAATGACGGAAGCAGACTTTTTGCCGCAATTGGAGTCAGCGAAACGTGAGTCCCTTAAATCCTTTGGAGATGACAACATGCTGCTTGAACAGTATATCACAGACCCCAGACACGTTGAAGTGCAGGTTGGTTGTTTGTTTATAAATGTATACATTTTATTCTTTAATAATTAACGGACTTTGTAATCTCATAGCCTTTGTATGCTTATTTCCTTATAAGAAATTCCTACAAAAATATCGAGTGTGCAAAACAAGTCTCTCAACAATGTTCTACTGGTTTAAAACAGTGGTGACTTTTTCTGTGACTTTTTTTCGGTTTCAGGTTTTCGCCGACATGCACGGAAACGCTGTCCATCTATTCGAGAGAGATTGCTCTGTCCAGAGACGTCACCAGAAGATCATTGAAGAAGCACCAGCTGTAAGTAAACACAGCCAGATGTGACACAAAAACTAAAACAAAAAGATTTTATAGAGGCTTCAGTATTTTTTTAATATGACCCTTAATGTATCCCTACATAAGATCGAGTTTTCTTCGTTTCTCTCATTGTTTTGTTGCGTTCTAGCCAGGGATCTCAGAAGAGACTCGCAGGTCTCTAGGTGAGGCTGCTGTGCGTGCCGCTAAGGCGGTAGGCTACGTAGGCGCAGGCACGGTCGAGTTCATCCTACATCGACAGACACACGAGTTCCACTTCATGGAGATGAATACGCGTCTGCAAGTCGAACATCCCATTTCTGAGATGATTACTGGTTCGTATATATTTTAGATTATTCGTTTAAGTATTTCATGTGCTCTTGCATAATCTGTACGAATAGCCTGAGTCTGGGTGTCTTTGTGCATATGCCTTGAAAGTTTGTGGAACACCCCGCGAATCAATTTTGTTAAAGCTATTTAATCAGTGTTTACTATTTCATTATTTTAAGGAGATGAATCTTAAGTAATCACAAGTATAACAAACTTTTTCTTGATACCCTATCCAGTAGATACACCACAGCGAGGTCACTCAAAGTAAAATTGCTGAAAAAAAGAACGATTTTAAATATTAAATTGTTATATATAAATTTCATTTTCCAGGTACTGATCTAGTGGAATGGCAGCTTCGTGTAGCGGCGGGTGAGCAGCTCCCGCTATCCCAGGATCAGATTATCCGCAATGGTCACGCAGTGGAGTGCCGCATCTACGCTGAAGAGCCGCGCGCCGGGTTCTTACCCCGAGCCGGCACTCTACACCGCCTCACACAGCCAACACCTGAAGAATTTGTCAGGGTTAGTGATATTTGACTACCTCGTCATAAAAGTTATAAGCAACTTTGTTCAATATTAAGAGCGCTATAGTTGTCTATCATAAAATTCTCAGAGGTTTTTGCATGTTAATGGACAGAAATTGTTATGACTCAACAAAAACAAATTTAAATTGTGTCAGCATTATTCCGCTTTTTCTCGCCCTTTTTCTAAATATGTTTAAAGGAAAAAAATAATGCTGTCAATATAATAAGTATACTTAACTATATCTATATATACTAACTCAAGCTCCTGTATCTATAGTAAAATATTATTATACTTGCATGTTGCAGGTGGAGACGGGTGTGCGTGAAGGGCAAGAGGTATCGGTGCACTACGATCCCATGATCGCCAAGCTCGTAGTGTGGGGCCGCGACCGTAACGAGGCTCTCGCCAAAACCAGGGCAAAGCTCTCTGAGTATCAAGTATGTAACAATCACATTTTGTTCTTTAAAAACATTTTTTTTGCAGCTATCTGAATGATTTAGCCATGTAATTCGACTCCTAGGACAGTTGTTAACTCACCTAAGGTGACAAACAACAACTGGCATCTGGAGTCGAAATGAAGTGTTTTTTTTATCTAGCGTAATAATTTTAGCGGTATTACTTAAAACAAATATGGCGTCACGCAGAACTTAAATGTCACTTTTGTTTTCCATGTTAATTACTGTCGAGTAAATGTAATTTGACGTCATATGTTATACATTCAATTACCAACAGGTGGCCGGTTTGGAGACGAACGTGAACTTCCTGCTGCGCTTGTCGGGCGCGAGCGCGTTCGTGTCGGGCGACGTGCACACAGCCTTCATCCCGCAGCACGAGGCCGAGCTGTTCCCCGCCAGCGACAACACGCTCAGCCAGCCGCGCGCCGTGCAGGCTGCACTCGGACATGTACGGAACAGAGAGATTAATACTTTGCCTTGAATATTAATCGAGTCAATTCTGGAGGGTCTATGCCAGAAAAGAGATAAAAATATATGATGTTTTTTTTTTCAATTATTATGTTGGCAAAATGCTTTGGAGGATAGGAATAGTGACAAATTTAGTCCAATTTCCATTCATTCGTCGGCAATATAAGTAGCGGAATCGGAGACTAGACATAATGACGAAAGCTATAAACTTTATTTTATTAGCTTTGGTTAACGAATTAATCTAACTTTTAATCAGTATCTCAACCATTTCGATTGCTGTTTTGTTTTTTTTTTGGAAACACCGCGAATGTCTGCCGACTCAAGCCTAAGTTCAATTCGATTATAAGATCTCTTTGCTGGAAACAATGCGAATATCTGCCGACTCAAGCCTAAATTCAATTCGATTACAAGATCAAAATAGTTCATATGTTTGTATTCCTTACAGCTGCTTATCAATCAAGTATCAAGCACAGTGACTGAAAACTGGAAAGGCATCTCTGTGGCGCCTCAGGCGTGGAGACCTAACTTCCAACTACAGAAAACTGTGCCTTTGAGGTTCGACGAAAAAGGTAGAGATTTTCCTAATATTTTAGTAGAATTAATTATTCATTGTGTATTTTTTTGGCATAAAATGTGACACAAAAATCTAAAATAAAAGGACGATTACATGCATTGGTAGATTCAGTAGATCGACCATTAATGTAAAAACAAAATTACCACCAGTTTTCACCTATGTATAGTCTAGTCTATAATATTACGACTAACTGTTGTATTATTTTTCAGATATCACAGTAACTGTAAAATACGAACAAACACCTAACACATACCAAGTGAAGGTGAACGATGGTGAATGGTTGCAAGTGGAAGCGTCACTACAGAACAGTGAGTCCGGCCTGAGACTGAACACGCTTATTGGCGACAAGAGAAGCAACGTGGGGCTACTGACGCATGAGGAACAAGTTCATATCTATGATGAGGTAAGCAGACAAGGAAACATGAAAACATTGACCAGCAGGCTTACTATCGACAGAGACGAGTTAGTACTCCATAAGCAGATACAATTCATAGGTAATTTGTGAAGTGGTACAAGTTGAAAACATGCTTGTTCACGTTTTACGACACTCGATAGCTTCTCGATCTTGTGTTTTTTTTTTATAAAACTACTTTGGGATTTGAATCAAAACCAAAAACAGAACGAAACCAGTGTCGATCAGTTCTGTGACGTAATAATAATAATTATATTGATAATGCGTCCATAACGGTCATCATTAGTAACCATACCTTATATAAGACATAAGAGCTTATCAATGACGCAAAACGTATTTCATTACCAAAACAACAACATGATACGCATATATCCTTTTTAGAATATATTTTCGTGGCAGGCGCTACATACTTTTACGTACGGTTTATGAACTGGCAACTATGTATGTATATTCTGAAGCAAATTTAAATTAAAATCGCGTATACTCTAAGTTACAGATTTTACAGAACCGTATAAATAGTTTATGTAAGACAGATTGCTTTTAGTATTTTGTCAGGCACTTTTCTAACCATCAATAGGTTTTACGATTGCGATGATTTAAATATACAATTTTTAAGGATAAGATATGATTTTCTTATTATTTCAATTTAATTCTGACTGTATTTAGTAGACAATAATTAACAAATTTGAATCTAACTTTTTGCAACATTTATTTTCAGTGACCTTTCATTACATTACCTTGAACAAAAGTTAATTTTTCATTATACATTACTTTGATCTCAAAGGTTATCTTCGAACTGAAATAACTAATGTATTTGTATAAAAATAATATATTTCTGTATTTTTAGTCCAATGTAATAATATTAGACGTGAGCAAGGCCAGAACAGATTTCACAATTAAAATTGTCTTGTCTTTGAAGTTTTGAGGAATGAATAATAGTATAAAAACCATTTTTTTTATCCAAGTATTTATTAACTCAGTATTGCATATTCTATAAATAAAATAATTCTTATAGAAGAGCCGTGATTATAAAGAAATTTAACAACTAAATAAAGTCGCTTTTTAATAAATTGGTGTCAACAATAAATAATGACTCACATCACAAAAATCCAAATAAAATTGATGACAAACATTTATCAACACGCATGCTATTTTCTAGCTGACAGCACCGGCAAAACATTGACATCTAAAAATATTTTAGCGCCACCCACAAAATAAATAATTTGATTTTCATCACAGACCACTAAATTGGTAGACAGAACGTAAATAAACAATCATGACGAAAAAAATATAATCAAAAGAAAGTTTTTTAAAGTCCTCGAATTACTTTAAATATTCCATTCGTACATCAGAAAATTATAACAATTATTTTCTCATTTCGTTTCAAAACTATTTTACATAACACGTTATGTACAATAACTGATATTCAATCAGTTATGGTACTGACCCATTCTTTAAACTTTCGAGTGCCTATACTCAAAATAGACAATGCTGACCATGTCTCGACGTGCTACTTTAATAATTGATCCATAATTTTTTTCAGCACAATTCACGTCACTACCTATCTATCTAAACATGTTCTTATATCTTTAACTCCTAATATTTGTGACAGAACGGTCAAACAATAGTGGAGTTACCTCGACCCAAATACCGCGCGGTGGCCGGAGACGCTGGCGCCGCCGGCAACAGCGCGAGCTCGCCCACGCCCGGCGTGCTCGAGAGGATACTCGTTAGCAAGGGAGACAAAGTGAGTACCCTGACTAATGCGAACCTGGTATACTAAGTACAGATAATTCAACTCATTTGTGCGCGCCTCGCTATGTGTGTGTACGAAAACAGCGACTGCTTGCTATCAAATCTTGCATTTGTGTGACAGTGACACACAAATGACAGCTGTTTTATTACACGACGTCATTGTACATCAACAAGGGTTACCCACACAAGTGGGCGTGCGCAAAGATGCATTGAACTATCTGTACCCTTGTGAGTATTGTACCCACTGATTAATGCGGACCCAGTACATGGTAGGCTGTGAGTAATTGTATTATTGTTTATATTTTTAAGACGTTGCATTTTTGTTTTTCCGTGATTCCTCGTGACGTTTGCTTTTAGAATGTGCGATTTTAAGGGTTGATGTTACATAGGTACCGGTGGATTCATGTTGATCATTATTGTTAGTACCTTAGATAGTATTTTATTTTCGCTTTCTAGTATTTTATTTTTTAGTTATGTGGTTTCTATGGTATATGATTTCTTACAATATATCAACGTGTATGTAGGAAAATCTATGAATGACGAAATATTTATGGGTTATCATAAAGACAGGTTTGACACCCACATTATAAGCTACAATCGTATAATGTATAGGTACCCCTTAACGTGCGAATCGTTGTGCACAAGATTGAGTTGTTAAAGTAGTGTTTATGCATTTACACCGCTATGACTCAATCAAACCTCTTTGACAAAGATTTGTAGTTCCGCGAAGTTTATTGTAACGTTTTGCTGTTTGATGCGTTGTTTTGTAACACAATAAAAGTGATTTATAGTTCTGGTCCTTTATGATTATATCTTAGCACTAGCTTGTACTTTATGTAGGTGTCTAGAATAGGTGTTATGTGAAGTAATGATGCATTCAGTAAAGAGGATTATATTCTTAAGAGTTGCACGAGTTTTGGTCAAGTTGCACGCAAATTCTCTTTAAAACTTATAAAGATGTTAACATGTTGATGCTAATTAGTCTGTCCTAAAACCTAGTAACAATATTCATTTGTATGCCTGTGAATTTACTAGCTCTCCATTGTTACATGACCGGAACGGAGCTACCTCTAATAAGATTAAATTAAGAATTTACGGATTTCCGCCCATTCAATATTGGCCACGTATTATCAAACTTTAGCGCCGATATGATTGATAACAATCACGATAACGCTGCTGATGAATGGTACTACGTAACTTATTAAACCTGTTTGGTTATCTAAAGAGGCTTAATGTTAAAAGTATTGCAACCTATTCCAAGGTTGTAAATAACATGTTATGTTGTTACAATAACATGTTATTCTTTAGATATTTTCATGTCCGATCAACTTGTTTACTAAACACTTGTCAATGTACCTACTTTTACCGCAAAAAATAATTTTCATTATAAATCGTTACTCACTGATCAAAATATTCAAGCTAAGTGTAATTGGTTGGTTTTATGGTAGCTTGTTTCTAAATTCACAAACTTTACTCCATTTGTATAAAAACTAAAAAAAGGATAAACCATCTTGGTGTGTCTGATTGTATACGTAGATATAAGTTAATTACATAAATTACTGATATATTTCAGTAGTATATTCGATTTGCTTGATTTTATCGTTGCTTGACATTGGTTATTTGTAGAATTTAATTTTTAAACTTAATTTTAGACAAAAGGACCAAAATAGTTTCCCTTTTTACGTTATTTCACAAATGGAGTTCCAATACTTGTAGGTCGCAATAATCTTATTCAGGTTTACCTAAGGGTCTACCATGTTGATCAGTTCAGCATAATCCCAAACAGATAAGAAACGATCACGTTAATTTTTCCTTTTAGTAGATGAAGTAGTTACTTAGTAGTGTAGTTTGTCGATTAGTTATTACCTTAATAAACCCACTACAGGCCCTCCCTTTGCTTATGCTTCCTTCGCAGCCATCCCATAACTGCTATCTCTTTTATGCCGTCCACCCATTCTATGTCTATCCTCTGCTTACCAGACCTACTTTGAGTATTGAGTATGACTAAAGAAAACTACTGTGCCAGAATTAAATATTTATGTCTAATTTCCAGGTTGTGAAAGGCCAGCCATTATTCGTGGTGATTGCTATGAAGATGGAGTACGTTGTACGGTCTCCCCGCGATGGTGTGGTGGCCGCGCTCGCCCCCTTCAACATCGGAGACTCCGTCGGCAAGGGAGCTCAGGTTGTCATGCTAGAAGGAGAGAGTTGAATAAACATGGGTAATGGAGTATACGATCAAATTGTTAAATTATGAATAGTTTTTATGACACCATCGATTATTATTTAGTTCTAAGGGTTAAAGAAAAAATATCACGTAAGGTTCCTTACCAATAAGTCTCAATATTTCAAATATCTACTTTTAAACTATTTTTGTTGTTCGTCAAATCGGAAAGCCTCATGACTTAGTTTGGAATTTTGTTATTATTTACGTTAATTTTTCAAAAAAGAGTAGTTAAGATTAAAATGGTTTACAATTTACTTCAATAAGTAAGTTTAAAGTTTAAAGCCATTTATATCTAAATGGCTTACTGAAATACGATGGTAACAATTGAGCCGATCATAAAACGAATTCGAACTTTTGTAGACTTAAAAGTGCCTTAAAAGTTTAAATCCGACTGCTATGGTGCGACTATGTTGGGTTTTTTTTGTGTATTTACATTGTTCTAAACGTAAAAACCTTAAAGTAAAGTAATTACCATTCGTAAGTTACCAATTATGATTTACTTAAACATTTTTTTCCATTATGAAACGACTTAAGCTTTAAAAAATGGTTTATTGTCAAGGCAAGTTTAGTGTACTATAATCCAAAGTGTGTTACTTATTGCTAAAGCGATAATTTGAAAGATACAGATGAACCAAGACCATCATATTGAGTGGATAAACTTTCAAACAATGGACTAAGCTGTAATTAGAAACGATTCTTGTTACTATGGACGTAGTCCCTTATAAGGAGCGGGGCCCATCGGCGAGCGTTGCCTACTTAGTAATCCGGCACGTTATGAATTTGTATGAATGAATAATAACTACACTACTTATGCAGACTTTTTAAACACGGATTGGATGTTGCGAAGTGCGATACTTGTGTAGTGCCGTAATAAGATGCATGCATATATTAACCTATAACGTTATAAATGTTGCCATTGTAAATTAATATGAAACTACAAAAATATATATATTTTATTCCTAACACAATAGTTGGTATGGATTGATAAATTCAGGTTGACTATAATGTTTTTTGTTGTTTGTTTACAATTGCTGATTAAAACGTAAATAAATTTAATTAAAACGTGTATAATTTAAGCATAATTTTTATTTTTATACTTTAAATGTAATTAAAGATTTGGGACCACATGGATGTAAATAATATTACACGTTGTAAAAAAGTGTTATTTATTTGAAATAATTAAAAACTTTATAAACAAAGGAAGTAATTATTGAAATCACCTTACTGCTACACCCACGTTAATTAATGAGTGTTAATGAAGGACGCAATGTAAGTAATGAATATTAAATAACAGCAAACGTATCCTGATTAGCAATGAACAAGAGTTAACTGTTATTGTGAACATAATTCCCTGTTCTGAACATCTGCACAGAGCACAGACGGACTGACAAATTTCGAAGTTTAAATTTTCACATTCATACTATAAAAGTTTTGTTTTAATTATAGAAGAAATAAAAACTGTCATGTTCGTAATCTAAAACATTGAGACAACAACAGTCGAACAAAAATACGTCGTACGCCGTCTAATGACTGCGTTGAATGATATCACAATTGAAAGAATAAAACCTACTCTGCCTTAGGAAGAAAAATATTAGTTTGCATGACTTTTGTTTTAATATAACTACGCAGTAAAAATGTTTACCCCCAATATATGCGAACGATGAGATAGAAGTTGAGAAAGTAATTTTACGGTTGCTTACATAACACCCGATTCTTCTTGATTTCTAAAAAACCTTGCTTACGAGGTTGTATTATAAATACTGTTTACATAGTACATCAGATAAAATGTTTATAATCTTGTAGAAAAATAAAACTAGAACTACATACGTAATTTCATTTACGGTATTATCGGGGGCGTAGCTCAGATGGTAGAGCGCTCGCTTAGCATGCGAGAGGTACCGGGATCGATACCCGGCGCCTCCATTTCGGAGTTCCATAATCGTTTTGTGTATATCAATTTAATTTTCGATATTAATTAAACAAAAAATTCATATTTAAACTAATATTTTATTGCAACAAATACTGAAAAATTTCATTTTACATCTCATTACAAATTGATTTACTTACGGCTCCGGTCTTATTTAGAGTTTACACCCAGAGATCAGCCCTATTACAAAATAAATCCAAAGCGCCTTAGCATTACATAGTCCAAGAATGCAAAGTTCAATATTAGAGTAAAATATAAGGTAAATTGAGTATGCTTTATAACAATAACGATAATGTCCAAATACCATTACGTAAATAAACGGCTGTGCATTATATTATTATATGATATTATATGAGCACTGCATTTTGTTTATAATTTTGAGTTCGCAGTCTCGTTATGAGTTTATGATTAATTCGCTAATGATTCATCGTGATGTCATCGGTTCGAAGGTGCTGAGATGACAGTATTCTAAAATTAATTGAAACTAGCTACTTGGGTGGTAAATTGATACGCTTGTAGAAATAATTATGTGTATGTAGATAAACATAATACGTAATAGTTTTAATTTTGAGTGATTCATTCGTTACATTTTGATTTAAACAAATAAATTATATCTTCGTGACTTGGGATTGTAAATGGCACCCACCCTTTCGTTAAGACTTGATGCGTTCTATTTATGATATTTATACTTCTAGGACGAAAATATGTATTTCGATTTAATCTGGCGATTCTACACGTTAAACCCAAGTACAAACAATGCAAATACCAAACAGACTAATTACAACGTGGCTTAAACAACACACGTACGGATGGCCGAGAAAGTACTCGCCCTATATTTTAAAGGACTGTCTCAAATGCTGATTACGACGAGGGAAAGTGCGTCCGCAATCAATGCCGACCTGCCGGCCAAACCACAAATTGACAAGTATTTGACGTGGCCGAGCCACAGATAGGCATAAACATTATTATAGGTACTCTGTTATCAAAGTAAAATGTTCTAAAATTGTTATCACGTTCAATCGCTCCCTCACAGACCGGCCCGCTAGCCGCACCATTATCTTATGCGGTTTTCGAAACAACGAAGTCCCACCGTGCTATTTTTATCAACACACTTTTTTTATTTATTTGTTATACCGTTAGCTTCGTATAAGATTTGGTGTCTACTATCTGCTTAGTTGTACGCGACGCCAAAACTGGTAAAGCCACATTTTTCGATCGCCGAGTATCTAACATTGGAATCGAACAGAATGTTATGCACATCTGTGGTTAGTTATATCTATACAAACGTGCTAATTCTAATAAAAAAAACACGCGTGCCTCTGTAATCTAAGTTGAAATCAACACGTGAATATCTACGCATTCATTCTAAGATTCTACATCGGCACTATTTTAGGCACTGTACACAAAATATGTAGGTTACGTTTATCCCGGAAGCGTCAGCAAGTAAAACGAGGGCAAAGTTAAATTATGTTCACAACTAACGTTTAGGAACGTCTCTCATAATATACCTATTTATACATCATCTCTACCTTTTATTTAATTGCTAAGCAACAACAGGTTATAATAATAGTAGAAATAGTGGCCGGAGTAGTAATACCAGTTTCTTTATAAACATTTAATGACAATATATAGTTCACTAATTATTTAATCGTTGGTATTGTATAATTGACGTATGACGTCACGATTTGTAGGGGCTAATAAGTAATGACTTTGTCTATCGTTATCATCATTAAAACTATATTAACGAACTCGTACGTACACATCTCGAAGTAGTTTTTATTGTGAAGATTGACATTGAAGGAATTACAATGAAATGAGGTGGCTGGAGATGCATCCTTATGCGTCGCATTGCTTGCACATAATTAGGACATTCTGATTAATTTACGCAGTTGATGCACACACTTATGCGACGCACTTAAAGTGATAATTGGAGACAATTACATAACTGTGCTTCACTTATGTATTCTAGGCAGCTCTAGAGGCTACACACACTGCAGTCTCTTAGCCGGAATATCTTTAGACCGTATTTATTTAATCCCGTGCGCCGTGCGCCATTTGCAATACTGCAGCAATTGTGTATCACGTTTATGCTACAACTCAATTGTTCTTTCCTCGTTCCCTTTGTGTTTCTCGAGTTCACAACGCTTTGTAGGTAATCCTACTACTTGAAAGGATCAAACGCGCGTAGGCTGCTGTAACTGTCGAGCAATAAATATTATAAAAAGCAAAACGTTATCCGACATTGGTTTCGTTGGTTTAAAAATACTCAAAGACGTTATTGTCTAGCGACACAAACAAAGAAACAATTTTAGAACTTTCTCTGTGATGTATATACAGATACCGATTCAACAAAATCTAAGCGCTTAGTTTTGAGATTCCATTGAAGTGCTGTTATTATTATTCCGTGTGCCTTTGTTACCTGCTGGAGGCCGGGCTCAGGTTTGTTGATGTTTTTTGTAAGCATTCCCGTAACAGCTGATCGGGACAACAAAACCACGTGACCCCCGCCGCGCCCCCATTGGCTGGAACTTCAAGTCACCCCAAGTTTAAAGTTGTCGACCCTACGCAGACAAAGAAATGCACTCACACACCCACACTTTTCTCGCATAGGTAGTAATATTGGTCCAGTATTCTTTTGTACATCTGTTGGTGTCTCACGGAAGTCATAAAAAATGTAGGGTTGCTTACTCTGATGTTTATTTTGTTGTTTGTTGAGTGATATTTAAAAGTTAATAGTTACGAACTCACGATTAAATAAGCTTGGCCACTATATTTTTAAAAGAGGGCTTATTTAACATATTGTCCCTGACCTAACTACTATCAACAATGATTGAATAAAAGAGTAGGTATGCGATATATTATTTAAGGATTATCTACCATGAAAAAAATATTTTCAAAGCTCTACAACCCAACTTGACATGAACTAAAACTGGACAGTTACGTGAACCCACAAACCTGCGTTAAAAATCTAACACGTCGATAAATAACGACGCAGAAACTTATTACCGTCTACATTACCATAAAACAATAGTGTCTCATGAATATTAAGTCAAACTGCCCAGAGCCGGCTCGGAACATAAAGTTAGTCCAGCGCAAATAATATTTAGCAATAGTGGTATAATATAAATATGATATGGCTGAATATGTTAGGAATTAAGTATTAGTATTAAAGTTCACGTAGGTGTGTCGTGAGGGCAGGTGAGCACACGTAATCAATCATGCTTACTCGTGCTCTTGATTTTAATTAAGTGCGCGACACTGTCGCCGGGCGCACTTTGTTATGTCATCATCGTTATTTCTATATTGAGTAAGTAGGTCCTAATGCACGCCAGCGATACGTCACGTCATGGTTTAATCGCAATTATTTACTGAACCAGTCTTTCCTGTAATTGAAGATTTGTAACAATGCTTGCTCCGATGTCGTTTCGTCTTTTAAAGTACTGCTTATTGAATATTTTTATTACAAATACGAAAGTGTCTGTGCATGATCTTTTACGGCTCGATACAACCAATTTTGATAACATTTAGGTAAGGAGTCAACGTGATCTTAAAAAAGGATATAACCAGCTTTATGTCACAATGACCGACTTCCACGTAGGCAAAATCGTTATTCTTGTTAACACAAAAATAATACTTAAATTTCTTATTGTAGCAAGTTGTACCACTCCAAACAAATCACGTTATAATAAAATCGTAAACAGTCGTAAAATTAATTTTACGAGCGCAACACAAACGGACAGTGTGTGTTAGGCCTAAATGCATGTGACGATTGCCGATGTAGCAATAATTATCGAGGTCACGACAACACTATACAAATTTGAACTGTTCGAGAGGTATTACTTTTTTACGAATTGCAATAAAAATCGAACAAAGTTAACAGAATCTGATTTAAGCTAAATTATTAACGATTCTGTTGACCACAAGTTTATTTTTGTTCTACATAAAATATTGAATACCCACGTCTGTTATTGTTCTGACCCATTTCGTGATACTCAAAAGTATTATTTGTAATATGAACGTTGAAGCTTAGGGAGGGAGCTAAATTTAAGATAAGGCGACAATAAGGCCTTGTTGATACATTTTGGACGTATATACATTATTGCCATTATCAGTAACTGCGTATCAAAATAATACCGGTACTAAAAAGATTTGATGTAACATGCTAATCCAATTGATATATAATATTCACTATCGTCACGCCGATAGCGGCCGTAATCTTTTATAACTGGAGGAAATCGATAAGTAGCTCATAGTTAAGGAAACTAAACTATTGGAAACTACAAAGAATAGTTTTTTCTCTTCCCCATGGCAACTGAAGATATCAATATTATAAATTCAAAATTTATTCTGTTACGATTTCATGTCTTAATCAGTCAACGGATTTTGATGAAATTTGGTTTAACGGTCTGCATTCCATGAATATGTCTACTTATTTCAGCAATAATTATGACCTATCTCCCAGCAGGCGAAATCTCAGTACAATCTGGGTAGCAAATCTAATAAAAGGCTAGTAACAAGGCTACAAAATGTATGCAGTCTAAATAATCGTAAAAACTACACAATAAAATGGAGGAGTCTATTCTTAAAGCTATAATATTCCATTACGCTAGCAACCTCTTTAGTAGCACTTATGTAATAGACGTTAATTAAACGCATCGCTGCAAATATGGCTGTCTCGACGAAATTAGTGAAGATAAGATAATTGTGTAGAAACTGCAGATTTTAATGCAATTACGATGACATTTCTTGTTTGTTACACTTGTCTTTATCTTATGTAGAGATTTGCTTTGGTATCTTATTTTTCATTGATTATTGGAAGATTTAATGGAAGATAATAATTACAACATTAAGTAAATATAGACATGTATGTCAATTTTATTTTTATGGGCCTTTTTTCGTTTTTCTCAATTAATACGACATTGCAGAACCGTTAAAACGCACCCTGAGTCGTTAAACCTGTAAGTAAATAACTGTTTTAAAAAATACATAATTAAAAAAGGTTGCTTATGCTATATTAATAGATTAAAACATCATTTGATAAACAGTATAAAATTTTTTTCTCTACAGATCATTGGATTATTAGAGATCAGATTATTACATTAGATTCAAGCTGGCCCAAACACAAATTACATATTAAAATCAATTGCTCTTTGATTACGTTGTTTTATAAACAATTAAACAATTCAATTTTAGTACTAAAGTAACTATCTCAATGTTTTGTGGTAAACCAAATTGTAATGATAAACAATCACACGTATATTGTGGTCAAATTCATGTTTTATATCATGAAACCACTTGAGTCGTGAGGTAGAGTTTTCATTACTGCAGAGAACTAAATTTTATTAACATAATAGTGGAGCTCTCACTAATTAAATCCAGGATTTAAATACACATAGAAGTCAAGTACTGTTGGCTTCAGAATTTCCTTTTCATACGTAGACAAATAGCTATAATTTGTTAAGCAATGTTTTATTCCGTTTCTCAATGATCTGATTCCGCAAAACTTAAAACAAGTAGAATGTATGTTTTTTTGCAATATATAATGGATTTATAGATAATTCAAATGTTGAATAATTCGCCTGGATTCAATCATTAGCTTATTACTCATTAGCATAACCATTATTAATTAGCAAATGATCTATAGTCAAAGTAAAAGACATTATTATTACTCATTTTTTCTAATGATAAAGCATTTTCTATACCTGCAGCTAATACATTTCTAAACTTGTTATGTTTTAAGCATACCTACGTGCTTTTATATGGTATTTTATAAAACGTGATGTATTTTCAATTTCAAATCACTTTCCTTGAAATAGATAATTGCGAAATATTATAAATTCAATATAAAGCTATGGAAACCAATTGCGTGCATTTTATTATGTGACGGTTTATGTATGTTATCAGTTCTATGTAGAAATAAGTAAATACTATCATTACTAGCGTATAATGTAATAATAATTGATGTTGGAGTTGCATCGCTTAATGTAGAGTTCTATTTCAAAATAATTATGATTAAATACGCATTTGTTTAACTTGTTATTATTGATAACTAACGCTGGTAATTAAAATGTATTAAAGGTAATTCTATTAGTATTTATGTCTAAATTGGTCATGTTAGTACTTTATTTGTGATTACTTGAGTCTACATATAATACTTCAGAATGCATCTAAACAAGAAAACGAGAACTGAGCTTTAAGTCTAAGTTCATGTTCCTTTTCGCATACCCTCTAAATAATTTCAAACATAAATTTCGCTTTTATCAAGTACATGATTTTTCTTAAAATTCAGTGAACCTGTGGAACCTGGAAGTTAATTAAAAAGAAGTTACATTTAATTCTGCTTCCATTTTACTTGTCATTGCCATTTAAACAATATTGTGATTTCAACAATAAAATTGAATAGTTTGCTTAGTACCTCATCTGTAAGTTACGGAACTTACCTCATTTTGTAATCATGCTTAACAAACACATCTGTAAGTACATAGAGCCATTAAATATATCGATACTCTCCAATGGGAAATAACTGGATAATTACTTAGATAAGATTACACGTTATCTAAACGTAATAGGTCTGTATAACAACTGGCAAACGTCAATGTATACCATTACTCATTCTATGGTTGAAACATGTCAAAAGACTATTACTTTCAGGAATTATATTTCGAAGTACTCGAGAGTCACGACTTGCCAAGCAATGAGGTCGTAAGACATTTACTGCTTATTTGGGTATTCGGTAATTCTGGCCCTTTACAGTAAAATATTATAATTTAATAGCCTGTATGAGCAGATCAGAAAACATGAAAAGATGATTGTAAACTTCTAATTGTAGCCAATTCAAAGGGACCTATAAATGGACCTTGAAGGACGCCTTAATAAAAACAAATGTAGCATCGACTACTCGTAGCACGATACCACGGAATCAATGAAAGAAGTTTTTTTCCAATTGGCTCTACCTCGTCAAACAAAATAATCAAACAAAAAGTCACGCATATCTTATTTTTAAGGGCAAAGGTAACATTAGTCAAGCCTCGCTGTATACATCTGCATACAAATCTATTAACAGTTTCTACACAAACTTTACGGCGTGGGCTTCTATACGAGAGACAAAATTTTTATGCACTCGATAAATAGAGAGTTGACCTCCATACGAGATGTTCGAACAACGAGTTACGTAAACTTGTTTACACTGAACATAATAACGTAAACAAATGTGACCATAAACTTGATAAACATAGAGTATAAGTAGGCGCATGAAATAGTTCGGCTGAGTGACGTAATGCCTTTGCGCCACTTTGCCGGCTCGAATATAACATGTCACATGTTTATTATTCTTAGTATAATTACAAAGTTAATTCACGAATTTGGGATGTCCGTGAGATGTTTTGTTTGCTTATAAAGTCCTATTCATTTTACATAATATTTTTTTTTAGGTTTCTTGTCTTTTTTAATAATAATAAACCATAATAGATAATGAATCATAGTGGAATTTGTAGTTACACATAACTTTAAATAGGTCTGCCAATGGAGGCATTTACGATATTTCCTCACAGGGAACGCAGTCTTCCAACAATGAGTGTGAAGCATAAGCTGTCTGGTGTAGCAACAATTTAATAGCACATTCAATAATACTTGCGATACCTGCTAAACGCCATTCTTACCACAACCGTACATTTGTTACGGAAAACATTATTCACTCAAAAAGTTAATTATGAATGAACAGTAACAGGTTGCTCATCCACGAATGCCATGGTGACCCAATTTCTGGATAAAGTCCTGTACATATACAGATAGAGTACTACTTCCATTGTAATCCGGAATCATAGAAATTGGGACATTCATAGTATATAAACAAAGTATAGAGCGGTCGGTGCCGGTCTTTGTATTGCATACATTACTGAAATTCCTTTTTCTTTCCTTGTGGCGTAACTAAAATAGGTTACTACGGATAATTAATTAAATATTTATCCATTTAACTGTACATTATAGTAGGTATTTCAATTAATATTTATTGAATGATTATTATTACATTCAGTAGGCTCATGATTTTAAAGTGATGCAGGTGTTACATCGTTAGAGTCGTATAAGCAGAACAACTTTGTATTTGCAATTGTAATTTTATTTATGGGAGCAGGTATGTTTATCGGAGATTCATAACATACTGATCTTCATGCGAATACTTAGTATCAATTATAAAATTTGTGCGTAGTCGTAGTTGGGTCACGTTGCATAAGTGGGTGCATCTGCTTGACATTTGAATCGACCCCGAATCCGAATAGAAACTGTGTCACGTATGAAGCGTCCGCGGACAGTGGGTACGGGCGGCGTCGGTGCGTTGTGCAATCCCGTTAGCGCTACACGTGCGAACCGAACCGGCGCGCCTCAATGTCGCCCGTGGGCGGCTGCCCTCCGCGTGCCGCCCGCCCTCCCGCTGAAAATAGCGAGTCCGCCCGAATGCCGCACGAGTCTCGGGGGCGGCCGAACGTCCGTCCAGCTCTGACGCGCGGCCGTTGACTCGGTCGTCTCGCTCCCTCGAACAGCTGAGTATCAAAACAAAGGAGCGAGACGGGCGGTCGCCGCTCCCGCTCGCCGGCCGGCCGGTGTCGCCGGCCGCGCCGCTCTGCACGCACTCACGTCAGTTCGTGTTCGAACCGCGCTTATTGAGGTCGTCCGCTGTGAGCTCGGTTACGAAGTTTAGTACCGCGAAAGGATTTTCCTTTGTCCCGATCCTCGAGGACCCTGCCCTCGTATTATGTTTCTGCGCGAGACCCGCGACCAACCCCGGTCTACTGAGGAGCCGGACCGCGCGCAGCGTGCCGAATCGCGTCGAAATTCTGTCAGTTTTCCAAAATTCTGTGACGGTTATCCCGCGAAACGCGTACGCCGGGCGATTTGAAATTTTTGAGTGAACTTGTGAGAGTAGAATTTTGTAGATCACCGGACAGTGGTGAGGAGGAAAGTGTTTCAATAGTTAAGTGAGGACTGAGCATCATGTCCACGGGCAAGCGGCTAGCGAAGCGCTCCATCATTGGGACGCGCGTTGCAGCTTTGGCTGATGACGGACTGTACTACTCGGGCATGATCCAGGCGGTAAAGACGCCGGCGCCCTTCCCGGAGAACAACAACTGCATCAACCTGACACCGAACACGCGCTACACAGTGCGGTTCGACAGCGTCAAGATGAAGAGCCGTGAGTACCGCGACGCGGAGCTGATCGGGCCCGGCTTCCGCGGCATGACAGGCGTGCGCCTGCAGCCTGGCCAGCGCGTCTTCCTCACCTACAACGGGAGAGAGGTGCGTGCTGACGTGCAGAACCACGACTACGAGACCGATGAACTCCGTGTCCAGATCCAGTCGCCAACTGCTGAGGTGTGTTCTCATTTTTTTTTAAACATTTATCCAAATATTTTAAGCTGTTTTGGAAGTAAAAAATAGGCTGTTTAAATAAACAGGTTTAAACTCTACAAAATTATTGTTGAAATCTTTTAGAACTTTCTTTCAAAAGACATCAACGATTTCGGTTTAAAAAATATGTCAAAGGTATGCTTCCAAAAAACGCTCGAATGTTTATTTTAAAGGGAATAGAAAATTGTTCAGTGTTGCACATGTGTAGACAATGATGGCTATGCATTTATTTATAATTGGAGCGTTTAATTGTGTGCGTGAGGACAGTGATCGGTTATTTGTAGTGTATGCAGTTCGGGTCGATGTTGTAGTGTAGGCGGAGTGGTGGAGCGAGCTATTGACCCCGCTCCACGTGCAACGAGCGGTGCACGATGCACCGGCTGCCGCGCCGAGCCCGCACGACAACACACGATGCTCTGACGCACCGCACGCGCAACTTATCGCACATACAATACAAGCTCGCCCAGCACCCGGTAGCCACTCTACACGCCACTTAGTTACTACTATACTATACCATATTGCATACTTGTCTCCTAATCAGATGCCCACATACTACACTTGTTACATGACTAGGTACTGGACATGATTCAATTATTGAAATCCATGACATCATTTATTGTTATTGTTACTAACCATCGACTGGGTGAATATTTATATGTTGCATTTAAAATACAAGACCATCATATTACCGTGCACACTATTATGAAGATAGATCACAAAAAGTGAAACAATGATTTGTTGAATACCTTGACAAAACAGGAAAATACAAAATTGATTACATTATGACGTGACAGAAACAAAAGCGTACTGTTTGTTTAACATTCAGACAATGAGATATTAATAAAGCTTAACATCAAGGGCAAAGATAGCGCTATCGATCATTAAAAATTCGGCAGCAAGGTGATGTCTTTATCATTGAAAGTAATAAATGCATTTCAATCGCTCTACAATGAAGATTAGATAAAGCGGTAGGTCACGACACCAATACTCCAAGCAGTCGCAGTCGGCTAGATAAACAAACACTACACGTGTGCGGTGTGCAGCACCTACCCTGTGCTGCTACACTTGTTGGGCCAGCCCCGCTTGGACTAATGCGTCGCACATACTTATTTGGTGGTCCGCGCCGCGCCGCCGGTCAGAACACGCATGTGCTAAATTTTATAATCCGGTCGCACCGTTAGACAAGGCGCGCCATGTAACAGGTAGCTAAAGATTACAATAAGTACCTCCTCGGGCATACACCGTAGATTAAAAGTAGGCAAGTACGTAGTTTTTGTGCGACGCCGGCCGGCCGGCGAGCCGCGCGTGCGTCTCATGCGTCATCATCGTCAGTCTTATCGCCGAGTACAATTTGTATACAATATTAAATTCATGTTTAATTTACTCAGCCGATAATTGGCCGGTTGACCCGACTCAATATTTAATCTGACCGTCAATTCGTATGCCAAGGCTCGATAAAGGTTTTGCTGGCATTACCTTCGTTTTTATGTTTCCACTAAATTAATTTACTCGATGGCTTAACAGTACAAAAGTCAAGTTTTTTTGTTGATTGCTCTACAGTTCTTGTTATGGTCATATTCAAGCCACACATTTTCACTATAGACGTAGAGTTATTACGTAAGAAAAGTTTATGTAATCGCTGATTTAATTTTCGTCGTAACCTAAATTAAAGCATCATAAAGGTGTAAAAAGCCTAAATTGAATCTAAAGCAGCATAAGAAACAAATAAAATGCATTTAGAACGGTAATGTTAAATCATACTCTCTGATTTGAACGCAAATCATAAAATGATCAAAATTACACAATTCAGAACAAAACAATAACGGATCTGTTCGGGGTAAAGTACCTGAAGTGATTACTCATTAGCCTGTGTTTACTGACGTCATTAATATTAAATACCTAGTGAAAAACAAGTCATTTTCTATATTTTCCTAAACAGATCCAGAAAGTAGAGTACTAGTGAAACAAGAGTACCTAATAACAATAAGGAAGCGAGTTGCGCGGGCGCAGGCCTTGTGCCGTTGTGCGTAAATAGTGACGTAGCACGCGATACTAGCGTGACGCGGCTTACGAGCCGCGAGCGAGCCGCCACTTTAGTTAATTCACAGAGATGATGCTATGTTTACGAGCCATAATTTATCTATTTGTAACGTGAAAACAACAACCGCGATGATATATTCTACGAAACAATTCAGTCGTAAACAGCGAAAATGTGTTTAATGTTAACTTGTATTGATTAAACAAATAATACTAACTGCTAAAACAACAAAATCAAATACAAAGAACGCAAAGTAAACGGCGATACGCACTTGTTTACTCGTTTGAATGCCGGTGTATTGTGCCATTTATAATACCCATGTATATCAAACACGTTTTTGCGTCACTACACGCTAGATAAAGCGGCGCACTTCATGAAAACAACTTGATAGATAACACGCGATCAAACGACACCCTCTAGATTATTACTTTTTAATCTTGATGCTTAAATAATGGAGAAACCCACAAAGATATTGGCAACATTGGAAAAAAAAAACGAATTATAAGTTAAATCATGGTTGGGGAAAGGATGTGTGGTATTTCCCAGGTAATCAGCGCGGCCATGAGCGTCAGAAGCCCGCGCCGGCCACATGCGCGGGCGCCGGCACTCGCCACGCTATCAAAGCCTCTCGCTGACTCACCGTTGTATTCATGTTCGTAAACAACTATTATTTTACCGGCAAACCCGGACAGGGGAATTACGTAATAAATAAATAACTGTATTATCATAAGCTCAAGCAACATTAATATATTCTAATCAAATACATCTGTGGCAATATGTGGTGCATTATAATATTGATACACTAGAAATCTACGACGTCCGAGCATCGCCTGCCGTGCACCGTATCTAATGTAATTTTAAACAACATGCTTGATATAAAATACTCGAAAGAGTCTCTACCATCATAACGCCAGGCAATAAGATATAAAAATAAAGAGTGCTCGGCTGAGAAATAAGGTCACCGGCAGGCCCGGAACCGAGTAACGGTATTCGTTACAAAATCGCGTCAAGAATTATTTTCACGTGCGCGCGGCGCCGGCGGCCGTACCGTTAGCCGGTGGCGCTGCGGCCCAGCACCAGCTAACCTTACGACGGGCTTGTCCGCCATTAAGTGGAACACTTACAACCGTTAATGGCCGACGATCTGTTTAGATTTGCAAGCTTTTTTTCAACGCAGAAGTCTCGACTCTCAAAGTTGAAATGTAACAAAACACGATACCTGAATTGTTAATTACGCAACTTGTATATAAAGCGATTTCCCCTGTAGCGGTAACCGGCAAAACGCCTTTCGTTTGCGGAGGTCGTAAACGGTTCGCGGTGAGTTGTGAGAGAAGCCGGCCGCGGCGTGGTGCGAGGCGGCGCGGGCGCGGTGCGGCCAGCGCGCCGCGGAACACTACGACCGCTGCGAGTGTGAAAGTGCTGCTCGCACCTGCATTGTCCATGTACAGTGACAGTTTCAGATTCACTTTACCTGTACCATGAACTACTTTAATTGTCGTAACACCTGTTCGCAACACATTCTATAAACTATTATCTGCGCTACACCGTAGATCGCTTCATTTTGTCAGATGCTGACGATATTTAATTTTAATTATCATTCTTGTTCATTGACAATATATATTTGCAGTGTCCGTAAACAATGATATAATTGTCTAAAGCCAGTAAAATCTAAACATTGACTCAGAACAAATGATTAATAATTGATAATTCCACTCGGATACATTAAATTGTATGCTCACAAGTTACGTCTTAGCAATCAAATCAAACCTATAATCAAAAACTATTGAATAGTTTGCCATTTGGTATGAAACGATTTCACCACTGCACGTTGCATGGCGGGTTACTCAACATGTGAGGTGTTCATACAATGAATTATTGCTTCGGAGCAGAATCTAAGGCAGCATAAAGTTGCATGTAATATGGCTAATGTTATTTAAATAACAAGCTATCGCGCGAGTGCGAACAATATAAAACGCACGAGCTCGGTGGCAGACAGCACTGACTTGCCAACAATGTAATTAATATCGCATAACTTATATAGCTAGCGAAAGTAGTTATGATTCAAAAGCGAATTATAAATGCGTTTTCCAGATTTTCCAGTCCAGTTAAGATTTTTTTCGATGGAACGAAGACACTTACGATCATGGAGCCTACCGTTGCGTGGAGCGTCGCGTGCTCCACGATAATTTCACTCTACTCGATACTCTGTTTATGTTTTCCTAAGGTGACGAATTTATTACTTGCATGAGCCTATAAAACAAACAATAAATACAAAACATATTTAAAAAGCGCGACTCTACAAAAATGTTTGTGCTCTACCTTTGTAACCCCGGTACACTGTTCTTTCACATTGGAAGGGAATAAAAATGCCGCATATACAGTTTATGCAGATTCTTGAACGTAACTTTTTATTGAGCTCAAAACGGAACTGCCGAGCTGTAAATAGGCTTCGAAGCACAAACCATGGGAAGAGAAAATTACTTGCCCCCTGTGCGACGACGCACTGTGCGTAATCAATCGACCACACGAACGTGACGATTTTCCTACAAGTCATCCATCGGTACGTCAAGTCTCATTACCTACGCGTGTAATAATACAATAAACACGTCTATGACGTCGATAAGAAAACTGCGCGCCGACAAAACAGAGCATAGGAACCTCAACTATTTGACTGTTGTAACTGCGTCTTGTGACACGGTTTCTAAATAAATCAAGGTTGATAAGATAAAACCGATAGAGATTTGTTGTAACAAGACAATGTTAGGAGACTGATAGCTGGAGGTGTTGAGCGCAAGTAGGCCGCGGCCCGCGAGCCAGATGCGCACTAAAATGATTTCTATGTTTAACTTTGCTCCTTTACATACAGTATCGTAGGTACGGGTCTTACTCAACCTGTTGCGTTTCGCGCTTAATCTCGTTCTGTAACCAGTATAACATTCATCTTGCGAGCGATCACCGCCGCGACGCCGCCGTTCGATGCATGATAAATACCACCAACAAATTATTGCCTTACAAGCAGACATTAACATTGCTAATGCGTCGGGTATTACAAATAACCGCATGAAATACTGAAATGTTTTCCAGTGCTTGATACAAAATACAGTTTATTTTACGAAAGATACAAAATGTAATGCAATAACGTATATAATCAAAATCAACCTCAAATCGCTGACCGTATTTTACAACGGTACAAAAATTAGATACTATCACCGCAGACTCTTTTGGCTATGATACACTATGTAATAAGCTTCAAAGGCAATAATATTATTTATTTTTCTGTTTTTAGGGTTCCGTACCTCAAAAGGAAAAAACGGAACCCTTATAGGATCACTTTGTTGTCCGTCTGTCCGTCTGTCTGTCCGTCCGTCCGTCCGTCCGTCTGTCAAGACCCTTTTTCTCGGGAACGCGTGGAGGTATGAAGCTGAAATTTATATCAATTACTCAGGTCTACTGTCCTTTGAAGCTGTGAAAAAATCAAACTTCTAAGCCAACGCAATCAAAAGATACAGCCGTTTATGCTGCAAATTTTCGACACTTGCAAGGGAATCAAAACCTACAGGGTGCTTCCCGTGAACTCAGAATCTTGAAATTTGGTACGAAGCAACGTCTTATAGCATAGATAAAGGAAAAATTACGAAAACCATAATTTTATCGTTATATCACATAATATATATTTTTTTAATAATTTTAAACTTACTACCTATTTCCTCATAAACGCGTAGAGGTATTAAATTGAAATTCATACCAAATACTCAAGTCTATAATACCTTTAAGCTGTAACAAAATCAAACTTCTATGTCAACGCAATCAAAAGAAACAGCAATTTAAGCTGCATATTTTGAAACTCGCAAGTACTCGCAAGGGAATCAAAACCTAAAGGGTACTTCCAGTCGACTTAGAATCTTGAAATTTGGCATGAAGCAACGTTTTATAGCACACATAAAGGAAAAATTCCGAAAACCTTAAATTTTTGGTTACATTACAAAATATATAACCTTGCAGGTTTGTACGGAACCCTCGGTGCGCGAGTCCGACTCGCACTTGGCCGGTTTTTTCTCAATCAACTATATGTTCTAAAGATAAGATATGATGACCAAGCAAGTTTGTAAAGTAAAGTTAATGCTTGAGTTGTAAATATAAGTATTTGTGTATCTTTTACATAATCTTGTTTTTCACATTCACTGCCGTTTGGAAAAAACAAACATTAAGCTCAGTTTTGTACTCAATACATTTGTAAATGTTGCCAAGTACGCCTTACCTTACAAACGTAAATATCACATAATAAAGAGTTTTGTAGCAAATATCACATCAGAGCAACATAAGGATTAAAATTTAGGAAACAATAAATTAACTTTCACATTAATATCAATCGTCTATAATTATATCAACTCACATTTAATATTAAAAAGAGATTTACATACGTATTTTCGGCTGACATTGATAAACTCGTGTCATATAGTTCTCCTGCTTGGTGACAAAATAGTTCGCTTAATGTATTCGACCCAAATTCAACTCCGAAACAGAGATGATTGACCATTTAATGTCGTCAGAAAACCGTTGCGAATTTTAAAACGCTGTTTCTACGTATACACTATCTAGTTGTCAACGTTATGGCTTGTAAGCAATTTATTCTGTAATTCTGCGCACTCCATCAAAAACACGAGTCCAAAGAATTTTAAACTCGACATATATTTAGGTCTCAGATAATGTAGTAGTTATTTAAAATACATCTATAAAACAAATGTCTCCACGCTACAAGTGTGTGACTAATATTTATAGTTTCACTGTTCTCATGGACGTTGATACATTTTCGTTGCGATATAAATTGGTCCTCCTACGACGAACAGCGAAGGCAAGGTCGGCCCTTTGTGAGTGACCTCATTGCATTCGCCTTGGAATAGTTGCATGATTTATGTCTCTTATCTAAACAGCTGGCAGAACAAGGCGTGAATCTTGATTTTCTGACATTTGAATTAGGACGCATCTGTATAAATCTGTAACAAATCATGCAAAAATAGAGCAAAAGGACATAACAATAAGTATGAATGTCGTTATATTCTTAGCATTGTAGGTAGTTCATTGAGTCAGTCCTTAAAACCGGATAAGTCCTGGCCGGATTTCGGCGTCACGCACGGGGTCGCCGGTTGACTCAGCAACGCAAAATAACTCGTTTTCGGGTTTGAGGTAACAGTAACACACCGCGACCGTTACTACGTGGGCGAGTGTCACAAGTCTACAGTTACGACTACGCAATATATATCCACATTAGTACGCCGCCGGCGACACTAAATGACATTCATGTTTTAGTGTGATCTTGAACATGCAGGTCAAATTACAAGTATGCTAACAATGGATTAGAGGAGACCGTGAGAAGGAAGGAAACCGAATTCCAACATCAACAATACGCTGCGTGCCAGGCTAACCGGCCAAATGAGCTCATGATCATTCGATAAATACTTGTCGCTTGCTAGGAGCCCTTGAATTCTTGCATTTCTTCGAGTTTGCCCTGAATTAATAGAGCTGACTCGGCATGCGGCGAATGCGTTAGTGTTTCGAAATGTTTTCGTATGAAGAGCAAGTTTAATTGCAAGCGTGCGGTGCGCGGGGAGCGGCCCGCTCCGGCATGGTGACCCACTGACCCAGAATTGCTGATATTGAACCAGCGGCGACGCACAACCCATATTCCAGATCCGACCTCCACTCGCGTTATTCTTTTTACTCAGTATTCTATCATTTGATAAGTCATCAATTTGTTCTTATTTAACTTAGCATTCGTATTTAGAACTTTAATACTTTAGAATTATGACATTTAAACAAGTATAATTCAAGTGATAACATTTCAATATATGGTGAGGTTTACGCGATTAATGTTTAAGTTCTAAGTTATTCAACTTTAGTAGAATGTTTGTTTTAATTATTTGTAGAGGGCTTACGGCAGAACATTAAAAAGATAAATAATGAAGTGCAAAGCTATTCTATTGGCTCTCGAGCAGGTCAGCCGAGTAACGGTGGTATGTTGTGTGCGTATGCTGCGTCCGCGTGAAGCGAACAGGTTCCCGTATCCGTTATCAAGTCGCAACTCGGGGCGCGGTGGGTCGCACTCTGTTTTTGGGTCAGGTTGGGTCACGACGCCTGCGTGCTCGCCGCCTGTCCCCTCGAACATATTTAGCACTATTTCGATATCTAAGAATAGAGAGGCAACCACGCTTGCAGGCATCTCAAGGTGAAACGCTCACTTTTCTAACCGTCGCACGTAAACGATGCGATTATAGCATCACGCCGGGAGTCGGCGATGTCGAAACATCGACGCCGCGTCCTTGTGCAGATTTCACGTTCAATTACGTAATAGGTAGCGTGCGATTTTATTTACGTGTAAGTCAGCTAAGTATGTTACGCGCCCGCCCGCGCCACCTACACGCGCCCGCGCGACTGCTACAGAGGGCGGCGGGCCGTAACATTTTGCCCGTGACGTCATCGCTACGTCGTGCCTACGCGAAGCTGCTCGCCAACGCGCTGTGACGTCGTTCCTAGAATTCTAATTGTTACGGAGCATGACGTCACTCGCTATCAAATTCAATCTCCACTTGACAGATAAAATGCTGGCACGCTTCGGCACCTACTTGCATCATTGTCGCTACGCAACATCAATTTCCTGACGACAATCGGCGACAGAAGCTGACCTACATGGTCTCTTAGATTTATTGTAGTTTAATAGAATTCTTTATTACGACATGCTATCATTGTCGTAGAAGTCCATTTATTGTCTGGCCAATGTTGAATACAGTCTTGAGCTTGTTGAATGTATGATGTTAAGCTTGATGAACCATCTTAATATACGTTTACATTTCATTTCTAATAAAACAACATCTCGTCGAACGCTTACTCATAGCGTCAACAATAACGTCAACGATATCAACACGTTACTAAAGTTACAGCATCGTTCGGTACGCAGACTCACTTGCTCTATAAATACAGTAATTGTTGACCGTACTAGATCCAAAAATAGAGCACGGTGAGGTTACCCGGGCCGCGAAAGCGGGCCGCCTAGATGCTAGGATCGCGACCCGTGGACCTGGCGCTCGCCAACTGGGCCGCGCTTCGTCCTGCACTATCGATCAGCCAGACCTACTTTACACTAACGACGTGTACTCGTACATGTAAAAGTATAGCAAAAATTGTTACAAGAATACCAATTATTCATGCGCTAACTAAGCAGAATTACCTAGTTTTCATCGTGGTCTAATGTCATTTCAGCATTTCATGAATTAGCCTCACCTGACAAAATACAATTTGGAAACGTTTACATCGCTCTTGTTTTTATCTAGTCGAAGTCAGTGACTAATAAGTCAAACGGTATTCTTTAAGGAGAACAATTGCAATAAAACTGTTTGCTGCAATTTGACGTATAAAATGTAGGTCACGGATTTTTGGGGCAAGGTTGGCATTGCACCGAGCCGGCAGAGGGCGCGGGCGCGGTGGCGGGCGTCGGGGCGCGGGCGGCGCCGCTCGCGTGCCCTGTTTCCACTGCATCCGCTTTGCAAGCAACACTTCGCAGTTTGTATTCACTAATCATACAAGGCCACCGTGCCGACTGATTGATCAGCCTAACCGTACATATCCGATTGGAATCGCTAACTCTATATAACAGACTGAATCTTTTGAACGTGACTCGACGATTAAACCTTACAACTTGCGTGAACTTTGAATTACGTCTATAACGTTTCTAATGGCTCGTACGTAGAGTTGTTATGAAATTATAATTTCGAAACAAAAGTAATTATTGTCAGTTGAACTGTCTGATTCGGCAACAATGATTTATCATTACATTGATCAAAATAAGTCTTAGGCGTATTCCAGTGCAGGACTCCGTGCTGAGTATGGAAATCATTAATAAAGCAACGCGATTAGCTAACACTATCGTTAAATTATTCATTAATTTAAATGTCATGTGCGGTATATCTGGAGGCTATTAGCATAGATCTACGAAAATTGTTTAGCTAGCAAGCACGTGCAGGTTGAATCAGCCCTGCCCACGTGCGTATTCCTGGCTTCGCACCAGAATGATAAAATATTTAGTTTTGTGGTTAATATGTTGAAGCAATATTATGTTTATATTTGTATCGGGTTCTAGGTCGTGAGTAGGTAACTGTGGAAGCCTGCTGACGACAGATCGTCCGCTGATAAGCGACTGCCAAGTGAAATAAGAGGACCACACTAACATACATTAGTATTCACCACTCTAGCACTCTAGAGAGTGGTAAATGTAGAAATTATACGAACACATGAGATTTCGGTGAAACGCAGTACACTGATTTATTAAGCAATCGTTTTACGCGAGAGTCCGCGAGACTTTATTAATAGTAATCACCAAGAGAAACCAGGAAATGATTATTTTAATTTTAAAGCCTAAGCGACTATAACACATTAGAATAATATGTCAAGTATATATTAAGTAGGTACATATTTTTACGAGATAATACAAAGATATAAGACAAAACAAACAGTTTGACGTGACATTATTTCGCAATACTCTTGTTATCAGCTAACATGTGCGGTGTTTATTTTTACGCGTATGTATCTAATAAATCTAGCAAATATGCGGTATAATAACAAAATAATGTGTTTATCTTGCAAGGTTCAGATAATATGTAATCACAACTAATGTACGCAAAAGGTGTTTGGTACTTATGATTAGTATGGATCAAAAATAGTATCGGAAATGTTTGCGCTTGCTAGATAGACGTGTCCAGTAGTAAATGTATTTTTGATTAGCTCGCTAGAAACCTGTCGCCTAAGTAATCACACGATCGAAGTATAGCTAGTGTCGCCATTAAACGTTGATCCATAATTAAGTGAGCAAAGAACGGCTCGTAAGTTCATTTTGTAAATCCGATTGCCATCGAGGCACAATAGGCCCGATTGTCGGCAGTACTAGAGCTATTGACCTATTTATTAGTGCACGATCGCTCGCCGTCACCGAATTGCTTATGCATGCGTGTCTACGTGACTCCGACTGCAGCCTCACTGCATATCTAATGACGAAATAATACACATTTAAAGGTACTTCGAGTACTTTTATTCGAGCTGATAGGCGTAATAAAGTTCACTTACAACGCTGTAATTAAAAAAAAACGTGATTCCGTTTTATTCAATTTCATGTCAATTGGGATCTCCCCAAGTGCCCCTATATTATTTTAATATCTCGTTGTTAATTGATAAAAACAATAGCTAAAATGAAGCCTTGAAAACTAAATGATAAAGTCACTTAAATTGGAACGTAGTAAGTATGTACGTACGCACGATACGGACGAGCTATAATTACAAGTTACAACTGAATATTCACATGTTCGAATTAATAACATTATTACATCCATTTCCTTTTAGATTCCAATCCAAATACAATTAAAATAGCTATATGTTTGGTTAAAAAATTCTTGGTAATAACTAATAACGTTTCCCATTACCACCACCGCATACATTTCGTCCATCGGCTTGCACTGATATATCAAAAGTAATATTATCGGTCGGCACTGAGGTAGTCTATTGTTTTCCCCACCACATAATGAATTCTAAGTGCATTGTCCTGCTGGTCCTGTCACAGATAAGTAATGTTTACCCAGAGATACCTGCACCTAATGTACGATAATTGACACTCATGGGTAAAGTATTATTTATTCATTGTCATCCTATTCTGTCAATGTTAAAATGTCGGTCGTTTTCCCCCTATGTCATGGTTGACGTGTCAATTAGCGGGAATAGCCGAGCTGCGGCGTTTAGTACAGGGATTAACATTTTACCTTGTAAAGAAATTGTTAGTAATACAATATTTTAAGTCTTTATTAGAGAAATTTTATCAATATAATTCCCTTTCAGTAGCCAAAAATGTTCGCGTAATGCCAACTACGTCTTAAACCCATTCATTAAAATTTCGAGCAGACAGCACCTGCTTTGCAAAAAGTGTTTATGTAATAATGACGTGTTATACAAATAATAGGTACCGAAAAAGATAAAAAACTTGTTGATTTAGTAGTGTCGCATCGCGCTGCGCGGGCGCCGGCGCGGGCGTATCACATGTCGTCACGCATGCGCGTCATACGTTGTATTGCGCGCGCCTCCAAGCCGGCCGGCTGCAGCCATTGACTCAATGCTGCAGTCAATGGCACATAAGCGCACACTCATCATTTTATTTTACGCTTTCGCTAATCACACGTAATTTCTTAAACTTTTTCTTCTCCGATACAATGGCAATTTCTATTTCTATTATCAATCACTTACTCGTGCATTACTAAAATAATACCTACCTAACTTTCGATAATACGTAATAAAACCCACGAGACTGCTGATAAAATGTCACACTCAAATTATATTGATAAGTATAAAATTGATTGGAACGAAAGGTTTTTCTCTTAGTAAAGTGGAAACAGAAAATGTAACGTTTCAAAACCACCGCGTTACGGGCGAGGATAATCCATTTTGCGCAGTGGCAACATCGATGAGCAGTAGAGCGGACAGTTTTCGCAACCCTGAGAAGCCAAGAGCACCCAACTAACGCACACAGCCTACCGCAGACTTAATTAATAATTGCTTCTACATCCACTATTTATAACTGTTTTGCTGTAATTTGTATTTGCAAACAAATAAAAACTTTTTTATAAATTAAATTATAAAATACATTTTATTTCACTGGCTATAAAAGTAGAAATATTAAAAACAAACAATCTCAAAGTCGTCTACAGGTGACACAGTCGGCCATATGAAATCATAAGGTTTCTTGATCCAACAATTTTCTCTGCAAAACGTGCCGAATATTACTCGAGGTCAAGCGAACTACGAAGTAAATCAAAATCCAATCAATGTTTATATTTGTGACACCAACACACACGCATTAGCCGCGATGTGACATTCTTTGTGTACGGTAATGACTACACAAACGACTGCGTGCAATACAATGGCCGTTCCTAATGACCGTGAACCTCATTTTCGTATTATCTAATATGAATTTTACAATTTTTGTCAAATTGTTGTTGAAACGTAATACTGAACTATTCTTGTTGATATTCTATCACGTTACACGTTTAATAACGATTACCTAAGGCTAATATGTTAGGTTGTTGAATGATCTTGATATTTTGTGGTTGACCGAAATATCCGCTTGTAAGCACTGTCTAACCGCAAAGTAAAACAGGGAAGGAGTATCGTAACATGTGGCTATTTAAACAACAAAACAAATAGAAAATTAGTAAAAAAATACTGTTAAACTGAATCAGAAAGTCTTGTATTAAATTCCGAAAACACCCATTTCTCTGAACTACTTATTAAGACTCCATGCACTCATCTTTCATCATTAGTCCAAAACAAATCTTCTAAACGTCAACACGCCACAAACGCAGCTCGCACAACATTTCGTTAATTGAACATCAAATACCGCATAAAGCGCAATAAATATGTCTAAGTCTATAATACTCATGCCTGCGTTATCATGATACAGTGAAGTCGTCCGGCTACTTTCACTGGCATTTCAAAGCCGACCGTTTCGCCATCGAATAAAGCAATTGTGCAATAGTTGTCACTTTTTACATAACCATGCTGGCAAGTGACTGTCCGATAGACGTCTAACGGAACAAAAGGTTGATGCGGACAATTATAATAATAACTACATTTCAACTGATTAAATGTAGTAACAATTCATGGTAAAAGACTACCAACTAACTAGCATACGGATGTCGTTACAAATTTACCAGTTATAAAGTGAATAAACCAAGATTTTCGTGAATAATGGATTGTTAAAAGTTCTGTTACTCGTAAATAATTACTTTTTGCAAAACACAAAGTATGTCAGGCAGTAATTTGATGATAGTCATTAATGCAACTTTCATTGTTCCGGTGCGAGTGAGGGGCACGTCAGTCCACGTCTCATGGCTCATGGCACGTCCACACTCGCACGAAATCACGTAAAAGTGAAAGTATGATGTGATCAGCGACTCGCGCTCTCCGCTAACTGTACTGATCATAAACATACTGATTGCCCACAAAACTATCTCTCCATATCCATATTTTAATAAACGCCTCTTCTTTATGACTACACATACCTTACCCATGTTGAATCATCTTATTTGGAATGAAAAACAAAACCTTTAAAGTAATAATGCCACTTTAGCAATTAGTAATTAGGCTAATCATTTGCAAGAATAGGTCATTATGTGCGTTAGTAAACGAGGTTAAACGCTATACAATAATATTAATCCATGACATTTATAGAGCCGTGAACAATTACTGAATGGCGGACGTATAGGACGGCTAGGCCAAACTTGCACCGAGTCAAATGTACTTGCAAATGAGTCGATCATGCTCCGCGCTATAACCCCGGATAGTTTAGTCAACAATTCAGTGTTGTTATCTATATACAAACAATCGGCACTTTAAATTGATGCTAAATACAACAAGGTTGTTCGCACTGGACGAAGAGACGAAAAAAATTGTATACATACAATCATTATGTGGGTACTTAGGTAGATAACGCGTCAATCACGAATGTGTCCGCGTAGAAGGAAGCCGGCGACGAAAACGCAACCAATGTCAACCAGTCGGCAGCCCGCCGCTCGTGGCACATAATTGACCGAGAGTGCGACCGCGATACGAGCAACTTTACCAGTGCGTGATAAGTGTACATGCGTCATACAGTCCCACTTCCTAATACATGTGGTACAAGTTCAGGTCAGCCGCTAAGCACTATCTTACAAGACTCAACTATTCCACGAATACAGTACTTACGGTGGACAATAAGTTGGCGATGGGAAGTCCACGAGTCCGGAATTCCCCGACAAGCAAAAAACCATTTATTTATAAGTTATTGTAGCAAACTTTCAGTCTTATGGAAAACCCTATGTAATGCAATAACAAAACATTCTTCAATATCGTAACTTTTTGATAATTAAATCAAATATTTATTTCCCAAAACACTTATCAACAAATATTATAAAATAAAAACAAATCGAACAAACAAAATAATCGAGGAAAATTACCGCTACAGTTCAATCCTCGCCAATAGATAATACGCTACAAAATAGGCAGACATAAATGCGCTCTCCGGTAGCGTAGATTACCACACACAGAAACAGAACCTGTTTGCCTCTACGAAGCAAGTATTTGAGTTGTGTGTTTCCTGTTCTGAGGCATAAACGCGATTAGTATATACTTATTATTTATAAGGAATTTCAATTAAATAGGTACTTATAACTGTGATTTTATGATATATCAGCAAAACGCATACACAGAAAACAATAGTAAATAGTAATTAGTGCTTTGATTAGTGACGTGCTGAATACTGCTCCGATAAAGAAGGCGAGTAGGGCGGGCGGGCGGCGGCCAGCGGCTGGGCCGTGACACCGCATGCATCTCGCTCCATTTCCACCCCCGGTCATGACGTCACCTCCACCCGATCACACTCCAAGCGAAGGTCGCCTATATTGATCTCGTGTTCGTAAACACTTAATACTGCAATATAAATTTTGTAGCCACACAAACCTTGTTCATATGCGAAATGCATTTAAGTGAAGTAAATATGACGCGAGCTCGACTTGACCAAGGTCTTATAAAAAATATGCATTTGCGCAACTAGCACTATACCTCAGTTTACAAGGAACTCCAAATACGGTGTAGACGATTGATAATGAAATTATATCCAATTAGGCAACAAACTACGTAAATATTCCGATTTGAAGTCTACGATAATGTAGAGTTCATGTTTGTATTATTTTATTACAGGTGCAGATCGAGCTGAAGAAAAGATTAGATGAGATCAGACTGTTGGAGTCCCGCAAGTCAGCGAGGCTGGCCGATGTGGACACAGACTTCGCCAGGCTGGCGGACATGGCTGGCGACCGCCGCCGCGCCTCCGCCACCATCGAAGTGCCCTCACATCACATGCAAGGGTAAGCACATTAGATATCACCGAAAGCAATAAATCGTACTAAATATGTTGACCAACCCTGACAAATTGCTCAAAACTAGATAAGGTATAATGTAGAGCTGTTAAGCTTAGCAACAAACTATAATTCAACGTAACAAAAGGCATAAAGTTGAATGAGACAAATGAGGGACAATTAAGTCACGATAACATACATCAATGTCGTAATTCAGGAGAACAGGGAGCCTAATTAACAAATATCAATGTTATTTCGCCTTGAGGTAGCGGCTCACCTCGCTGCTAACTCCGAGGAAGGCCGCTGCATTTCTAATGTCCGCTCGCTGCCTTGCTAAATCTCTTTATCTGGATTTTGAGAACTGGTTTCCCTGAAGACAGGAAGTATCGATCATGGTACCATTGCTGCATTGTAAATTTTACGTTACATATAATCGTCAAAAAGACAATTTTAGCTAACTGTATCAATATGAAGAATGAAAAAGCAGCTTTATTGGAGATTAACATACCTATATTACAATGAAATTAAGCAAGAACTTCGTGTAAGTGAATTACAATGGCACCAAACTATTACCTGGTACCAGCGTGCATTGTGCGTTACCTTGTAGGTAGGTGTAATCGCTCACGAGTGTGCACTGTGCATCGGCGAAGTGGGGCCAGGCGCGGGCGAGCGTTGCGAAACGCGCACCGAGCACGTTAGAAACTGGATGGAAGTGTTAGCGCGGAGTACGGGCGTGTCCTTGTCACACTTGCCTACATTCTGCGGCCGGAGCCCGCCGCCCGCGCTGCCCGCGCCCCCGCCCCGGCCCCGCGCCGCGCCTCTAACAGGGGCAGACAATGCAACGTTGTGAGAATTATTAAAAAATTCTAACGGCTTACATAATTACCAATACCGATTGCACCTCCAGTGAATGGCATTATCTCCGGAGTCAATACGTATAGCATTCGTCGCAATAAGAAGTGCTGCTCAAATAGCTCTCACTTTCAACAACAACCTCACGGTAATAAGTTTCGGGGCAGGCAACATTCAAGCATTCAGAAAGTACAGCGTTACAACTTTGCTTTAAAATCTTTTACAAATCAGAGCAGCACTTTCTTAAATTCGTTAGCGGTTGTCAGCAATAGCACATTACATTGTGCTGCAGTAGAACCGGAAAAAACAGCATCAAATGGTTGGCGCGACGTGACGCTCGTCGACGCCGCAGTTTCACTTTTCATCGTGATCGTGGTGAGAGGCGAGGCCTCCACCGTGGTCTAAATTTCACAATACCCAACCAAACAGACGCTCAAAGCAATGATTTGCTTTCAGATCTACTACTCAGGTCACATTACACATTTTAATCATTTGCAAACTTTACCACACTCTAGTCGTATGTAGTGTTCATCTCCAAGGTCTAAATAAGAATCATAAAAAGTATCTTACCATGATACACCTGGCATTCCTTTTATTTTAATACATTGACAAAGTCTCTGAGATGAAGGATATGGACACCGTTGAAGGCCGTATTCTATTAAAAGAATCCATAATAATGTAACAGTTGAGCTAAAAGCCAGCGGTTGATATTTAACGTAGAGCCATGATTTCATAAAACCAGTTTGAACAACTCTTTGAAAAGTTATGAGATAGCTTGCAAAGGATTGCAACTACAAAATCGGATATCACTTTTGATGAAATAAAGTGATACCTTTGTGGGATATTAGTAATTACTGACCGCGTATGAAGTGATCACGACTGTTTGGGCTGCTCTCACTTCTTTCAGATAATGATAGATAAGATAGAAATTCAATCCGTGAACAAAATTTCGCAATTACCGACCGGGCCATGGTAAAGTGAAAGTTTGCCAACATTCGTTTTCTTTTAGTTGGCGACCGCCAAGTAGCGTTACCTTGCATTAATTCACGCCTCCGAACGAAGCACACATAGCTCTTTTTTGTACATCTATCATTAAATTCCAGTGACCAGACAATGAATTGTTACGATTTCGTTTGGTACATGAATCAACTAAATTCAAAGATGGCGCCGCGTTCGGTTGGTAGTTGGCGCGGCCGCCATGTGACACAGTGACCCAGTTTCGAAATGGAACGCCACACACACTAGAATAATGCTGTACATAGCGATATCCGCGAATGCTATACCGAGGCGACACCTAATTGGAGTACCTAATCAATTGGTGTAATAAATTAATACGACTTTGAACGAAAACTGTTCAAACTGTGTTACGATCTTACAACAAAGTTTAATAAATAGCTTTTTTCTCTTGAAGTACACAATACTTTGGAATGTTACGTGCTTGAACGACCTCAGAGCAACAGCATCCTCTGTCGGGCAGTGGGGCGGCAATACGATTGGCATTTTAATGTCGTAACTGCCAACACTTCTATTCGCTTCATTGGTCGGCCAGCCGTGTTCATCAATGCCAATTGCCGTCCCAATGTCATTTCTCATTACATAAGCAGCTTTAAAATGAGTTGAGATTAATATCATACAATGTTTTCGTAATTAAATATCAATACGCCATTTGCGAAGATCAGTAGATAGTATAGTATGAGCAGGTCAAGGGTATCGTAATAACCGTCGTAATTTCGACACGATTCTACGCACCGCTTAGGTTTGTTAGTTTATTTAACAAAGATATAAAATTAGGTCGCTGTTACCAAATAGGGACAACGTACCTAGCGTGTGTTGATGGACGTTCGAACTTTTCAACACGCTTTCAATTTCTTAAATGGTAAGTCCTGTCCATTGTTGGCTATGAACTGTCGTATGATAATGAGACATTCGACAGCCAGGCGGGAACCGCCTCGTCACCTATGTCGCATTCCATAGATACCTCAACACTTAATGAATATGTAAGAATTTTACGAGTGGGAAACACTTTACTTATGGAACTGAATTCAGAATGCTTCAAATGTATATTTTATTCGTTCAAAACAAAGTAAGAAGACATTAACTTACATTCCGCATGCGTTTGCGCAACATGTAAAGAGAAGGCGCGCGCCGGCGCAGGCGGTGCCGCGGCCGCGCTGGAGGTGGGGCGGCGGCGGCACTTTCTCGTTGGGTAGGTACACGTTTGCTTTCGTTGGTGTTGTGGAGGCCCGTTATCTCATTCGGCAGGTGCAGTTATGCCGCCTCTAACTTGAGAAAGTGTTACAAAAATTTATTCATTACGTATTATGCAATCTACTTAATTGACATTCCCTATGCACATTATTTTTGTTTAAGTAAGTAACAAAGAAATTTAGAAATGCATCTTCTTTGTTTCATTTCTGAGAAAATTACAACACATCCAAAATCGAACAAAGGACGTCTGCCTATAAACCCCCATACGTCATAAACAAGGAACATGATTACTCATCCGGAATGTTCACCTCTGTGTTGACTTTCCGGCGACCTACCTGCAGGTTATTACACTTCTCGGTGGAACAAAAACTGTTCACGAGTGCGATTATTCTTCGAAATCCCCAGAATAATGAGAGTCGTGGTATAAACTAATAGCTGCGCTTTGCTCACGTTTACTGAGCTGTCGGGCTACGTCACGCCATGACAAGCATTGTTGCTGGAGGTCTCCTTCAAGTTCATATTATTCAGATAATACTCAAATAAATTGTCATCTTAAATAATTTTATGCTGTTATCGATTGTTGGTAATAAAGTTAGATTGTTACATAAAATTAGGTGAGGTAATATTTTAAATGCGAGTTATTAGTATTTCTGTTTACAAATGTTCCGCGGCTCATCTAGGAAAGAGCTTTTCATGGTATTACTGAGTTTTCATATTCTTAGTAAAGTTTGTCGTATGCCGCTAAGCTCAGCTCAGCTACGGCCTTGGCGCTGGTCGCGGGGGGGCGGCCGCGCGAGTGGTGCTCGCCGCCCGCCAGCTCTACCACAACGGATCTCAGTTTTTATTCACATAAAAAACAACGCCCGACCTACATCAATGGTACAAAAAACGCATTAGCTTTGAGTTCACCTTTAATGAAACATTGACGAAATTCACACAATACGCGCGCTGAAGGCCTTCAGTTTATTTTTCAAATCAGCTAATCATTATCATACGGCATTGACTGGACGAGTAGGAAGCGATTGTTATTATAATATCTCTATTCAATGTTACGTAAGGAAGACAAGTGCGAATGTTTTGTGATGAGTATAAATGAGGTACGAAATATTCATTGGAATGACGTCTGCTTACATTTGAAAGGTTTGAAGTAAATTGTCATGAATGTGTGGTGTCCTCTAGTCGCGAAGTGCGTAGGCGATGCGTATCATTCACGTGCGTCGTAACAAAAAATATACGAGCACGAGCACGACAAAGTGAAATCGGTTATTAGATGTTCGTTTGCCAGTTCTAGTTGATTTATTACATTCATTCCGTGACTTGATCCTTGCAGTATTGTGTTTGTAATACCTGTGTATTTAGTAAAGGCTATATCGGCTATTTCTCAAACAAAGTACAGAAAATACTCAGTTTCTGGAAGGTTTCGCTCATGACTCTACATTTTCGTGCACAATTTGCTTATATTTGCACATATTACTTTTAAACGCAAATATTATAACAATATTTTCACTATCAGTGCTAAAGCAGTGGCACGGTAGCCGGCAACAGGCGGCAAGGTCGTTCTCAATGTTACGTGTGTAGTGTGTACGGCATGCGGCATGCGGCAAGGCGGTGCGGGCGGAGCCTGTGTGCACAGCTGGCGGGCCGCGCGGCTCCCGCCCGGTCACCGTAGCGAATACAACTCACGACTCTTACAATATGACGCGGTTAACACTTAAAGCGATGAGTTGCAGGCACCTCGTGACGTCAACACATTGTGACACCTTAATACAATAGTAAATATTACGAAAGTTTCATCCAACCAGTGATAACACTTTAATTATCAATTTGTAATGAGTAATAGCGGTGAGAATGATTCGCAATATGTTTTATTACGTCATAGCCGGATATTACGTCACGTTGTTTTTATGTGAGTGCGCGCCGGCCGGCGATCATCCCCATTATCTAGAACTGAAAGCAAAGTCACCTCGGCAAGTGCGAGGAACGTCCGCGTCTCAGGCCGATAACGACCCCGTCGCCCCTCACTTAACCTAGCCGCGCCATGTACACCCATCATAACCTACACTGTATCCACTTCACCTTGTACACTGAAACCATTCATGGGCCATCAACTTTTGCCATAGTTTGTTAGACTCCATTAGCTGTGGTTTATTTCAACCGGTTAACGAACTTTTTGACGAACGCTAAAGTGACCTACAGTACACCCCTATTAAAATGTATTATTATCTATTTTGAATCGGATAACGAACTTCGTGGTGGAAGGTCGCGGAGGCGCAGGGTGAATACACTTTGTTTCTAGGGTGCGTACGTAGGTCGGCCGACACGACTATTAATATTTTTACATTCATCTTTAAACAACAGCTTTTAACAAAACAATCGCAACTAATTTGCTAATGATAGCTCTTTGAAAATTGGCCAACTAAAAAATTGTAGGTATTTATATTCGACCTTAACTTTACATTGTTGAGCAAAACATGGTGTAATTTAGTTTATAAACTTGGGGTGTTTGCAATATATGAGTAAGTAATTTGTAGAGAGGAATTTAGTGAGGATGATTTTAGAGGAGTGTTGCGCGCGCCTCGCGTCGGTCGCTGATCTTGTGTGAGCGCAGCGGCCGCGGCGGGCGGGGTGCGCGGCCCGCAGCCCGCCGCCCGCCAAGGACGTCGCCACAGCCTCCCGAAATGAACCCGGCCCAAGTTCAACCAGAGATCAATTCCCCGAAACGTTAATCTTGACGCTCACGCGCCTTGCTCTTGTAATACTTACACAAGCTTAAATTATATTATAATGAAATAAAATAAAGATAAGATCATCAGTAATATGTTTATTTCATTTTTGAAATAGTTTCGATTACGTATTACAAATTAATAGCCTATAACTGTAACTATAAAAGGTAAAGAACGATATCTGTAATTTAAACTACTCACGTTCACGTCATGTTGACTGTTGTGCAATTCGAACAAATAGGATGTAATGGCCTACTTAAAATTGTTTTGATATACTATTAATTATTTAAATAGAGTTTCCTCATTGTAAAGTGTTTAGAATAATGGCCATCATTTTAAAGTAAACAGGTAGAATTGCACGTATGAATGAAAGTCTTACACAATGTAGAGCTTTATTTAAGTGAATCATCCTTGCATTACAGAAGAGTTTCTTTCAACGAGTAATATGGAAACACTTACAAAATTTTGCATCCTTTTTGGTGTACTTAGGATATGTACAGCCTGTAGTGAATAAGTAATAAACTAAGTAAAATAACTTTAATTTGTACCGTTCAATATTCATTAAAGCCAAGTCTTAATAGCCAAAACTTGGAAAGTGCCTGTTTAGGTTGACGTGTGAATCTGGCTAGACATAAAGAGCAGTCACGAGACGGCCGGGTTGTTGGGCTGGGTTCAGTCACTGGAGGAGGGTGAACGACCGCCTGTGAAGGTGGCAGGGTGATCGTTCAAAGCCTTCGTCCTTATGCGACTTGTCCAAATGTGTACCGTTTGTGGGTCGCCGCCGGTTGCGTAACGCCCCCTCATCCCCGCGACCCCGAGTCACATCATGACGCGATCTCGACTGAAGTTCAATATTCTCTGTCTAGACTTGTTGATTGTTCAATAAAGTTCACGTTTTTCGGTAAATTCTAGAAACCTTTGAATTCGTTAATCCTAACTTTGTTGGACAAGGACGGGAACGTGAACTTTGAATGTGAAATGGGTTATTAAACATTTCTGATATTCTAGTTTTTCAGTTTATGCTGTATAATAATTTATGTCCTCTCGTCGTATACAACAAAGCAAAGTTGGACATACTTTATGATGATCTTTAGTTCCGCTACATCATTCTTATACAGGTTCTGATTACACGCCTTTTTGCAATTTTTCATTTGATTAAAAACCGCAATTGCGATTTCTTAGTTAAGAGTTCCTGGTCAATCTTTAACGGTATTCATGTTATACCCACATTGTATAGGACCGTTGTGTTAGTTGATTATAATTTATTGACTTGACTTAACTCTATCTAAACATTTACCGTTACTACTTTTTTTAATCGTTGCTCTTGACCGTTTATGAATTAAAGGACACATTATTCCAAAAACAAATGCGTTTTTAACTTTGTATCGCAAAAACATAAAAGCTTTCCTAGTAGGTCTGGTCCGAACATTATAAATACGTACAATCGATTTTTCCTAGAAATCCAACCGTTCTCGGAAACGTTGTTGCTTATAGCAAAGACAGCTAACTACTGCTAACCCACATAGAACTAATGATTTGTATAATAATAAGTGTTAGTTGATTACTTAGTAAAACTGTTAGTATTTGTTTCTGCGAATTCGATCATACGGGATACTCCGAAATACTGTAATGAAATATAACTTAAAGACTTTCTTAGTATTATAGTAGAGACAGGATGAAGCTTTACATTGATTTAAAGCTAACTGACGTTCCAGTATTTCAGTTTCAGTCTTAGATTTCAAAGGTCTTAGAGAATCTGATTTCTTGCATGCAATCAATATGGATGGAGATCTCAGGAAAGCCTAACCGAAAACCGGTGTGTATAATGAGTGGTTTTGTTTGTTCCAGTTCTCGCAAGCGCGGCCCGAGCAGCTCCTGCGACCTGGGCTACGGGGAGCGCGACGACCAGATGAACGAGTGCAACGCCGCGCTCGTGCTCATGTCGCTCAGCTGCTCGCCCAACTCGCCGCGCCCCAGTAAGTCGCAAGTCCCGCACGACCCGCACGACACATGCACACTCCTCGCTGACACGCTGGTCTCCGGCAGCGGTAGTCCGTCAGTTTCACATTTATTATTACGTCACTCTGAGTTACGTCGCCCTGTCATGCTCCGCGGCAGCAGCCACTACAGCCGCTGCCCGACGGTTACATCATCTAAAATCAACATTAATCTAATATTTTTATTTCATTAACGTTCACTGACAGAATCTACACAAAATACGGTGAAACATTATAATATTTTAATTAAACTCAAACATAAGATAACGTTCACTTTACTTTGGAGGAATTATTTATTTAATAAAACTTTAACTGTTTAGGGAGCGGTTGTATTCTGTGTAAAATCTGCAAAATGTGGATAGCGTCTAGACTGGTGTCTAGACATCGTCTAGACAGGTATTTGGTGTAACAGTGCTCTCATGATGAGCTCCACCCAAATGTGTTCTTGTTCGAGTAGCATATTTAAAGCACCCTCATTTGCAGTAAACTGAGTGCACCACGATATCAAAGTAAATAGCATATTCCTCCACAAGTTTCTACTCTACTGTGATATGGCGAAATAATAAAGGATTCGCGTACTACTGGAAACCGTAATAGAGTAATTTAACACCAGTTAATTACATTCAGAGCTTTAATTTAGATTGATATCAATTCACTAACAACGCAGTTGACTGCCATTCGGAACAGCTTACGCAATCTTAAACCTGAGAAGCAAGACGTTTCACGCCACCCATAAAACTTAACGATTGCTATAGAGAACAGCGCAAGCGACTGTTCTAATGCGCCGGCGCATGTGTGCCGCGAGAAAATAGCCGTTCTTGTGAGTGAAAGTGGCTGACCAAAGTTCCGTTTCGCAATTCAATTTAATATAGTTAATTCATTCAAGCAACTTTACGCGCGTAATTTGTAATTTAGATTTGTTAATCTTCTGAGACTTTTATAAAAAACTGAATTACGTACTTACATAGTAGTCTCAATTTTTATAAGAAATTTATTAGACATACTCAAGATGCTATATTTTTTGATTTTGTAACATAATTATTCCTGAGATTACGCTATTTTAACCGGATTCTATCTATTAACATCTACCGAATATACGAGAGGAATATTGTACACAATTCAATAAAAAATAGTTTTGCTGAAATAACCGCACGCAGTAACAGCATTATCTTTTTTATTATTTATCTGAAAAAGATCACACTTATTGATAAGATTGATGTTTAAGATCAGTGCCTTTACTAGCAGCTCTTACACACTGTTGCCAGTAACTACCATCGTGTAACAACAGAGGGCGCCACGCGTATAGACTATTGCCGGCTTACTTTCACAACGACAAAAAAAGTTCTGCAAAAGCTTCATAGTACTCCCACTGTACATATTGTCTCTTTATTTTTTCTTTACTGAGGGTATTAAGTAGCTTTTCCCTGTACCAGGTGCGTGGGGCGGGCGGTCGTCGGTGTCGCCCGGAGCCAGCAGCAGTTCAGGCTCCTCGTGGCGCTCCGGCACCCCGTCACCACCACCAGCCAGCTCCTCCTTCAGTGATGAGGGCATCGCTATGGACTATGAGGAGATCCACCCGCGCAAAAAGAGGGTAAGTCTTGTTTTGTATGATGAATTTTGATGTATCAGTTTAAGATGGTGAAATGTGGAACATGACAAGGAACACTTAGTCGGCCACTTGCATTAACCGGTATTAGGCTCTAAAAGCATTCGATAGAACGAATAGAAGTTACCAGTACTAGTCTAAGATGAACCTCATTTTTAAGATCTCATTAGAAGACGGGCTTAAGTATTGCCAATTTACAACTACCTTAATTAAGCCTCAAAATGTATTACTTATGCTAATAATAAACGAATGTAAATGTAAAGTTGAAGCTCTTCCAAGTTCCTTAAAGTTGTTAGAACATCTAAACATTTATCGTAATCTATAATTGTAGTAATTGTCAGTAGCTAAGTTGTAAGCAGTCCTGGGCGTATTCCAACTGCTTTCTCAATCAACATAATCTTGAAGCTTAAATTGAAACCGTGGAACGTTAGCAGCTCAAAGCCAAAATTACATAGATATGTCGTGTGGAACGTGCCCAGTTACCATTACGACTTCAATTAGACCGTGACATACTTTGTGGTCGCTTTCGTATCACAAAGACTGCAGATATATATAGATGGGTATACGTAGCTACGTTAATACGCATCTAGGCGGTAACCGCTTCCTTTGATTTCTGTTGTCATGCATGTAATAATTACGCAAACATCAAGCTCTGTAACGAACCTTTATTTAAATCATTCCAAGTTTTATAACGATAGTATTTTTACAAACTAACTTCTAAGTTTTGCCATAAACTTTTCAAGAAATCTTTTGACAAATTCGATTCTTTTTTTGGAAACCTTTACTTCTTTACATTCGATTAATAAAATCCTTTGTGACGCATGACGGCATTATCCCACAACACACCGGGTGCGCGGCGGCCTGGACGGTGACTCAATCTACACAGATGCACATTAAGGTGCTGATTCGATGACATTTGCTATTACATCGACAACTCATTACAAATCAATTTTCTTTGTTAATTGACATTTAGAAAAGTGCGCGTAATTTGTTACAACTTGGACGTAGACCTTCTTACTCAACTTTCACCGGCCAGGTGCTCGTTAGCTGATCCTAAGCAAACTCCATTACGTCACTAAACATTCTATAAGGATATCCGGTTGAGGACATTTACGTAATATTGCACCTTATATTTACGTATTTTATCCCAGCGCAGGAAAACCCGTTATCTTATTTGGTATTGTAAAAGGAAAAATATAAATATATGTAGATGCGCAGCAAACTTTATCACTGATTCTGAAATTAGTAACAATGTAAGCTGATTATGACGACTCATTAAAATAACAATTAAGTTGGTATATACATTCAAAGTCACGCGTTAGATAAGGAGTCACTGACACATTATGCACTTTGTGTATACCTAACAACACTACAACTGCATTTGCGACACGTGTCGGGCCAACGTAACTTATTACCTATTTGTTCGCTATTGTTCGTGCACTTACAATTAAGGAGATTGCCCATACTGAATTACTGACTGCTAAGCAATGGAACCGGCATACAAACTGTTTGGAAGCTTACCTCAACTGCATTAACAAAGGAATAACAAACGGCTATTTTTCATTATAGGTTGCAACTGTGGAAATCTAATAAATCATTTATGTTTAACTAAGCGTCTCGATTGTGCTTTGTGGAAACAGTTTTTATGAAGCCTTTTTCAGTAATATCTACCTACACCCCTCAAATAAACTAGTTGGCTGATAAATCGTAATATTAGAGTCATCGCTTCCGTCAGCAGTTGCAGACAATGAACATTGGAGGTTAATCACTGCCAAGCATAGTGATTAAGTCAGAATTCTTATTACCCATACCTGTAGTCGTTGGAAATACCATACTCATTGCGGGACTTTTACGGACCACTTTAAAAAGGCAGGAAAACAAAGAAAGAATATAAAGTGCTTTGTTGTGTTTCCTTGATAAAACGCGGTGCACACGCAATACACCCTTTCCCTTGCGCATGACGACCGTGACGTCAGTCTCAGCATCCTAAACTGGTTCTAAACATCGATTGCCTTTCCGCAGTCCTGCACTGTGTTTCAGAAATGCAATGACTTTAACGACCGCTTATGTTATGAGGAGCTATCGCTAAACACTGATTTACGACAACGTATTAGTTGAAATGTACGTAGAGTGCGATATGAGCGCACAATACTGCATTACAGTTTATTGGCTAGATTCGAGAGAGTGCAGCGAGCACCGGCCATATGTGCACATAATATAATGTAATTTACGATCCACGTGCGCGGTTCACTGTGTCGTACAATGTCAAGGCGCGCCGGAGCTCTGCGGCCGGCGTTATGCAACACCATTGTAAAATTGACATAAATGTTTATGACTGCGTGAGTGACTACGACCGCAGCCGATATTTTACTGCAGCTAGTTATGACGACTCTCATTACTGCCCATTAGTTGGTGACGACTGACATATCACAGACCACTAACGGTTACATTTGTATTTGCACACGCTTTCGACGCACACGCAGTGTCTTGTTTATTACGTTCTAGCGTAAATTTCGTCGGTCTTGTCGTACGTAGAGATATTTATAAGCTAACAGCGGCTCGTGTTACGTCGTAGAAAATACGTTTGTTTGGTTTCCACGCCTACGCAACGTTCGCCGGCTCGGAAAATATTTATTTTTTAATTTTTCTCTACTTTTTTGTTTTCTTGTTATCGTCGCGTTTAATAGCACTCAAAGTGTGTGAACTTTCAAACTTCTGAATCGTATGGCTTCTTGTTCGGGATGTAAACAATTTATTAAACTCGTTAAAATAACATTAAAAAAATAACAACTAAAAGAATGTAGGCATTAAGGTATAAGCGCACATTGAAAATTGAAATCGTTACGCCAAAAAAAACATATAACTAAACCGTAAACCTTTCCTACTTCTTATTATTTACGTATCAGGGTAAGATAACATCAAGTATTGCTAACAACTTAAGCAAAGAGCGCTTTAGATTTCGAATCTTACCAGTAAGTCTTACCTACGTGCTGCACTTTGGAGTCTATGTTCCGAGCTTTCTGTAGGCGAGTGTTCGTGTACATACGAGGCATAGGGAACCCGCTGTATCTGGTCTCCGTCTTCTCATATAAAATAGCACACGCTGTACAATAGGTGTCGCATTGTATTGGCTTGCGTTGCCCACGCTCTGTTTATAACCTTGTACATACTGCTGGCGGCCAAATGCTTGTGGTGGGCGGAGCGGACTCGTCGCGCTCCTTCTACTATTACATATTTTCAGTTCAATTACGTAACGGCTATTTACACGCTGTGACTACATGAATATACTTACGACTAATTGTTCCTTATCCAGTGGAAGATTCCGCAATAAAATTTCAACAACCTTCGTTTCAGTATTTATAGACTACTGAAACATTGGAGACATTGCTGAAAATTAAAGTCATCCCATCTTACTACGTTGATAAAAATAATAGTTTAGAATAGAAGAACCGACGAGAACTCAGAAATCACAGAAAAATGAAGCTAGATGTAGTAAGCGTTAAAAACTTGTGTCGTGTCCTAGAATATCTAATGATAAACTAATCGCTAAAGAGACCGTAACAACCCTTGTCTAAGTATGAGTGCTAGATAGCTTCGTTCGATACGCTTTCAGTTCTGGAATATTTAATGCCCAGTTCCTGGGAAGAAGCCATTGCTAAATTATTATCGAAACATGCAGGCGCCTACGCAAACGCTGGCCGATGCTAGCAGGCTATTATTGGTGCAGCAGAACAATGGCATGCCCCAGACGCGGTGTCGCCGAGCTGAATTATCGCATCGACTTCGTTGCCAACTGTCCTATTACTTAGCACCTATTTGCGACGCGTTGTTCAACACGTTTCCTCAGATACTAAAATTGCTACCACTAATTATAGAAAAAAAAACTGAAGAACCTTAAGTTGTTTCGACAAACATTTTAGGAGTAAAATCAAATTATTACTAACTTAATTAAGAATGTTCTTTTAATAATAAAATAGTGGGCACGCAATCAAAGCATAGACAGCTAGTCAGTTACGTATAATGCAATATGCATAATGTATGCATCTAGTTAGTGATGCAACCGCAAAGACGTATTTCGTAGACATTATTTATTTTTTTATCTTGCGGCCTAAATGTGACGGTGGCAGAGCGGCGGGTGAGGGCACTCCTCGGATTATCGTCCCCGGGGTCGGCGACCTGCCGACCACATGTGATCCGTGCGGAACCTGTTCCTGCGCACCACTTACGCCGGCCGGCGCGCCGACCGCTGCCCACTGCCGCTCTACCTGAGGAACACAATCTATATACAGCTACGTCAGTGATCCATACCCGCTCTTCTACATCTGCTTATACGCATGATCTCATTACTCATAAGAGCATACATTAAAATGAGAAAAATGCTTTTATGGAACGAATGCATTGTCTTTTGTGGTTGCGTTCGTTAACAACTGACGTGTATTGTATAAATATAAGTGGATGCAAAATCTCTTGTTACCGAGCTTAGGAACCTGACGTCAGCTGGCAGACCTTGGCGGAGGACACAGCTATTAGAGCGGGGCAAGGCCTTGCCAGCATTCTGCATGCAATGCAAATATTTATTGTGTAGATTTTGTCATATGATGCGATTATTGCTCACGTATTTGCAAATTACTGAAGTGAAAATAAATCAATTTGAAAAGTAAACACCATGACGTTCTTTACAAAACCTTTAGTGCATGTTTCCTTAGCAATAGGTATATAATTAACGATGACAATAGAGCGCGTTACGCACGGCAACAATTTCCATGATGCATTTGTATAATTCTATAGGTAAAAACGTGCAACCGTCCATCTACTTGTCGATAGCCGCTTACTGCCGGCTTTGTTTCATTGCCTGCGCTATTCTAGGAACAAATTGCCGGCAGAACTATTGCAGTTATTATGAGACATAGCAATGTAGATGCAATACCAGTATTTTTTATTGTAGGACATACAACTGAATTATATATTTTTTCTTTAACTTTTGTTCGCTACGATTTGTTTCGTTTGATTGGTTGTAGTTCGCTAGCCCAGATTATTCCTGTCCGAATTCCAACCGGTGTCTGGCTAGGGACATAGTTTGACATGTGGACATATAACAAATGTGCGTCAACAGACGCCACGGCTTTATCAACGGTCGTCACATGATAATATTCTGTTGGTGCGTGGAGCTGTGTCCATATCTGCGCAGTGCTGCGCGCAGGCGCGAGCCGCGAGCCGCTCTGACGTAGTCGCCACCTCCGAGCGTAACAATAAGCGTTGCATCACAGCGCACGCGCACTATGAACACGATCACTTGCATAATCTACACAACAAATCCCCAAGCACGAACTTCCTAAATAGGCATGACTATCATATAACTCTCAAAATATTCCGCCGATAAATAAATTTAAAACTATATTTTACTTTTACATAAAACAAAAAGGTTATTAGTTTCTTACAAATCTATACCAGGCAGTCCTTTGTTATAATAGTCGTATTGCGTGTTTACTTCTGCCTTCTGTATTTATGGGTAATGCATATACGCAATGCAATGAGTACGTTTTGAACTAATTTATCTTCTATTTAACAGTATAAATAACGGGCTCCATCTCTACTCCAGGTACTTCTGTTAACCTGCAAAAGTATTAATTGTAAAGGTAAATCATTGTAGAATGGATTGTTCAGACTAACTTCATTAATCTTTAAAGTATATGTTATAAGTTAACAAGATATTATTTATAGAGACGTGGATCTGTTAATTATATCCAACATGTCATCAATAAAATACTCTTGGTTGCTCGCCCTTAACACTGACCCAACATAATTATATATTATGATTACGTGCTCACATTAACCTAACATAATAATTAAGGTTTTAGGTTCCTGTTGTAAATCCACATGAAATTATCCCGACCTTTGACTACGTACAACGAGCAAAGAATAGTCTCACTATAGTATAGGTTTGTAGAGTTGCCGTATAAAAATTACTATCGAGTCACATTGCCGATAAGGAAAATCGAGAGATTGTAGTGCATGCATGCAACACTTAAATTTGCACGAGTTTCATTATTGTCGGGGACACGTGTGACCTCGGACGCGCAATAAATCGCCATAGCGGCGCATGTAGTTCACCAGACTCTAAACAAACTCTACTTTTCAACGAATTAACTCATCATCCAGTACGTACCTATTTAATTTATATTAGCTATCTAACTTGTGATGCCTCACACAAGTACTAGCATCTCATTCCATATTCAAAGCGTTGCTATCGGTATCTATTATTATTACTCTAAATTGTCTCTCGAGTATTTTCACAAGCTATTTGAGTTGTCATAATTAATTCATCTTTTGAACAATAGTATTATCGATATCATTTATAAACAAGGAGATTGTTTGAGCATAGAGCGACTGTACGTACTAATGCAAGTTTATCATAATATTATATTTTTATTTATCGTTTAATGGCTGTCCTCCGCACGTGTGCCGACTTAGCCTCAGATATTGAATCGATTACTTTTGTATAATTTTTTCTTTATACACTTTGAAACTAATAACAAATCAAAGTACCTATACACGCGTTTCCTATCAACCGCTACACTATTGTAAGTATTTTCCACGGTGATAGAAACATCTATTCAAAGACAGTTTTATAGGGAAATGTAGAGTTTATTAAATGAGTAGCAAGTTAGCAACAGCGTCGACAGAGCCGTAAACAATACTCCCGCGGTAGAGACGTGCTTGAATGAAGGTCGTTTTATCGCGCACCGCTGATAAAATACTCCAAACGTTATCTGCAAAGGCGTCGAGGTGACTTCCGCGTGTCGCTCACGGTCACTCTACATACACATACTTATTACATAGAACCGTCCCACCTCGCATGCTCTATGCTCCACCAAGGGAATTATTTTCTTTGTCCTGCACAATTGAAACGACACGGAAGGTTTTTATTTAATCATTCGTTTCGATGACGTTAATCACGGCAACTGGCATTATACGCTACCTATATACATCCTGTGTAAAGTCTTGAGGTTATTACTAAACACTCACACAACTAATAATACAAGTCAGCTACTTGCTGATTTCTGTTTAAACATATTCTTCCTCTTGTTGAAATAGATAAAGCACAATACTTGTATCAACAGTTTTAGAAGCGCGCACTATCTGCGTGTAAAAATATCTAACAGCGATAAGGGTGCTGATAACACTTCAGATATTTTACTGGTGCTGATGGCACAGGGCTGTCGAAACTCACGTGAGTGGAAACACATTGCGCGTGCGCAACGTGACCGCTGCCCCACCAACACTATAGCTAATTGTTTGTTTAGCCTTTGTTAGACCTTGAGTGCGTTAGGTCTCCGTTAAGCAGTACCATATGTGCAAAAACTTGTTCACCAGTTCGCGTATAGCCCCGTTAGTTACATCGCTGACCGAAATATAATAGACACGCGTGTTATTTCAAGGTTTATGTTGCATTCAAACAATCTGCCGTAGTTCCAACGCGAATAACGTTTCGACCTTCGGGTTCTATATTTAAAACGCGGAAGACATTGCGGTACTAGAAGCGCGCAGATCACTCCCCGCTCAGTAAACAGTTACATTAGGTGTGTAAATGGCAAGCGCGGAACTGGTCGAGCTACTACTGGCTAATTCTCTTGCCACGCTCTTGTTGCCTGATAACACATGTATATTTATAACTTCGCTTATGCTAATTTGTAAGACTTCATATTTATACTGTCGTAACACATATTTGAACTGACTTACTGATAGATTGTTAACTCACACGAATAAAATATCTATGAAAATTAGGCCATAATACCGGTGGGTGTGATGTACGATAGCTACGGATATTGGACACCCTCGACCAGAGTAGCCACAGCCCGGCGCGTACGCATGTCCGCCCAGCAGCGATGGTCACGCTTGTCGCTTTGTCAACCAATTACGCGTTAATTCAGAACACATTAGGTAACAGCGTTGTGATATAACAGTCGATAACAGAACATTCACGCTCCAGGCATTGCTAATGCTATCACGGTTTTATATCAGCTCACCGCGCCCGCGCAGCCGCGCCGCTAACATTGTTCACTATTAGCTAGGTACGGCGCTACGTCACAATCGAACACGTAAATTGCGTAGTTTGAATAGTAAAACCGAGTTGCAATGAACATCCGCGATGATTCAAGGTAACAAAAAATGCGAGGCGAATGAGTAGCTAAAATAACACAATAGGTGTTACTTAAACAATGCTTTTGGCAGTTATCTCACAGTGTAATGTGTTAAGTACTAATATGGCGCGCGTGGAGCGAGCCCGATTACGGTATCGATGTAGGTCACGAATGTGAAGCGAACTGCTGCCCAAAAATATTTTAATTCACTATTATTATTTTGTTTGTAGTAGCTTTTGTTCAACGCATAGTTATGCAGTTTTGAGTGTTTCCTCATTCCTAAAATATTTACGTTTACTCTTTTAAAGTAAAAATGCAAAACAGTACATGTTTAAGTAGGAACTAGTAGTCTATTACTCATTTGTAAACAATGGCTTTTGTTTTTGACTCCTTAAAGCAACGTTTTGTGTCTAAATTTGTAATTCGTTTCCTGCACAAAGAACTTTAAAGTATTTAGTAATAGAAGAGACAGGTTGACGTTTTGTAATTATGCATAGCGTATTCTGAAAGTAGATAGCAGTTCAAGGAACATGTTCGATAAATTATTGATCGAATTGAGTAACTGGAACAGTTGCTATAACAGCGAGCCAGTTCCACTACATATGCGCACTTTGTAAGATAGAGTTGTGCAACAGCGAAAATAGGTTATAACCATCCACGAGCGACCCACTTGTTACGATTATTCTGAATATGGAACTATGTTTACGCGTGGTTCGTGTTTATATAGCTAAATAGAATTAGAAAATTTAATTAGAATTTAAGAGTCAGCCTTCGCTGACTGTACCATAGTAATTTACACAAAAATAATAACTTTTAACGATTCTGGAAAATGTTGACGAAAGTTATTTGTTATGTAACAGTCTCAGTTTACTTGCACTGTAAAGAAATATGATTCAGTTTGAAACAATGTCTCAAGCACGGTATACCGGCGCGGCGGCGCTGCGTCCACCGCACGAACTTCAGTGTTGTTGTCGCTCCGTCTCGCTCTGCGGGTCATCGCCCTAGCACCACACAACTCCCTCGTTCTAATAACCCTGCGCATATCACTGGGTTATTTTATCGTTTGCGCGAATTTTCGTCACGAGACCTCATTATACTCATCAGTTTGTCATTAAGCAGTGAAAGTTCTCGGGCGCACTACAAAGGCGCCATAAAGTTCACGTACCCCTATCCTGGCGACCTTGGCGCGGTCAAAAACACCGACCGACAAGACATTGACCAGTATCTGACGGGCACACCAACCAGCTGCGGTTACGGTCATTATGGGTGTGTACCCACATTGGGCAATTATTTCTACCACCTTGCACAATTAAACTGAACAAAGGAAGTGCTACAGTTACAACCCTTTGCGTGTCACACGACATTCAGTGGGTGGTAATTACTTAAGCGAAGGATTTTCGATCTTTGTCAATCCTGATTAATCAGCTACTTTCAGGCGACTTCTTATCAATTGTGGCAACATCAACACCTTGTAAAACTTAACCAAAACCGCGATCATCGGCAAAGGACAACAACATATTTAATGTTGTCTTTTTTGTTGGATTTAAATATCACTTTATTTGTAGAGGTATTAAAACAGATTTATTGGGTTTTCTTTCGCATTAATATTAGTCAACTATGCTTGAAAATTATTCGCAAATTACAAACAAAATGAATTGATATTGGCACTGAATTTTCTTGATACAAACGCACGTCTCGCGGCGTCGGCGGATAGATAGATGGAGGCAATGCGTTTTTTTTAACCGGCATTGGCAGGGCAATGACACTGCGGCCGGTTCACTGCCCGTTCTTGACAGTTTAAATGTTTACACTTGGGTTTTAAATCTAGAAGGATCACTTGCTTTTCACTTCACGTCGTATATATCAAGGGTACGGATTACAACCTTGGGTACAATCAACAAACTTCGATTACCGTTATTATCGGCGCCGCGGCGACAGCGATTTTATGGCTTATGACTATTGTAATGCTCTACGCTTTAGTTTCCACTTATCTGTTTTATTTACAACCAACATTTTGGGGTAACCGTAAATTCGTTCTAGTAATGGAATTGTCTTGGTTGTATCGAGGGTGTACTTCTTTAGATTTGGTCGCGTTCTAGTACCGGTGTGGCCGGAGGGACGTGGCTACTTGCATATCTGCATGTGGGCATGTAAGCGGGTACGTAATGACAAAATGACATACCTATAAGCGGCGTAGAGTATCACCGGCTGGAACAATGGTATGACGAGTTCATCAGACGCGATAATGAGCAGTCCCGCGGGTTCAACAAACTTCTCATTTCACAAAATAATGTATATTGCGACGTCTGATTCTGTTTCGCCAGATTCCTTGAGTCGACCAATCTTTTAATACACTTAAAATCGTGTCGTTTGCAAACGTTGAGCGGTTGCCAAAGATCTTATGACAGTACAATCTCTCCTTATTTCTCTATCAATTCATATTAACGTGAGATTTGTATTCGTGCTGTAATATTAAGTTAAATAGTCTCTATTTAGTAACTTACTTAACTACTTACTTAGTTACTTAACTTATTTAGTAACTTATATAACTAATACGCAAAGTAAAATGATTTGATATGAAAAGATGAAAGTGATATGGTCCAAAGGTAGTTTTTATAAATCATTTAACTCTTCAGCTACGGCTATTACAGTTTTTTGTCTACATAATTTTATAAAAATAAAAGTGAAACGAAAACAAATAAATAGGTGACTACAACTAACAAGAACACTGCTATATCGTATGATTCTACTTTTGTGATTTGCTAACGACTAAAGAATCTTCTCTAAAAATAAGCCGGTTAAGCTCGTCCTGTTATTATACTTATAGAAAAAAGTAAAATGGTAACAAGTTAGAACCTGTAGGGGTCGGTGACCAAAGCGTTCGCGGCTCTACAACGATTGGCGACTGCCCCACGCGTCTGATTCGTCATCTTTTTCACCACCACTCGAAAGCTTTGTAATACATGACTCATAGAAGAAATATAGACCTGAATAAAACAATTGAAACTGGACACAATTTTTACAAGAAAAATGATTTCTGAACTAATTAATTAAAACAATAGAGTCGTTCTCACTTTAAGGCGACCTATTTGTTGTAGTAGTTTAGGATGACGCAGAGTGCCCCACAGCCGGCAGTCACGACAAATGACGCCTGTCACCTTTGACCGTTTAACTCAACACGTGCGCTGCGCCGTGCTTGATTTTGTTTTTGTTCAACTAAAAGTATCAAGCCGCTCTTACTTACTTAATAAACAATAAATTGATAAATAGATCGATTCACAGGTTTAATTCAATTCGTATAAATTTCTATATTGTTAAAAAACCGATCAAATTAACAATGACAATGCAACGACATCTGATAATCCAAATACCAATCGCATCAAACAATAGTGAACATAGCTCGCTTCTCACAATGAGATGAGGCGAACGAACGCTGCGTAGTTTCTTGCCACCAGGCATTTTTCATGTGTTCTGTCCACATTCTGGGATGTGTGTGTGTCGGCTCTGTCGGCGTAGGTAGGTTGAGTGAAAAACATGAAGTGATGAGGGTGCACCGCCCGCACCCGCCGCCCGCGGGTCACCCGAGGGGAATGTTTTGGACCTGAGTTCATTGCATCCGCGCCACCTGTAGCACATTTCTTTACTAATCTATATATCTTCGTGATTATTTTATTTGTATCATAAATGGCATAGCTTGAACTCACCGTATCGTTTTTGATCTATTTTATGTACCACTGACGGATAACGTTAACTATGTCGTTGATTGTATTCTTTCGGAAGCTCTAATTTATTTGAAAGCATCAAATAAGCTACAAATTAGGCTCACCGGGGGGTCAAACGTCAGAACGTAACGTTTGGCGGTTCCTCGAGCCGTAGGGGTAAAGTATTGTCAGTTCAGTGACCTGCCCTGCTCCTGGTCGTCCCCTGGCTGCATGGGGTGCACGCCGCTCGCGCTTTCTCGCTCATGCATCATCGCTCCATCTCTTCTAATTTCTTTGTGTGACTAAAGTTACATAACAAAGGTTATTCATTCACTTTAACTTCACAAGATTGTTGCCTTGATACGTCACTGAAGGTGGACGTCTAACTCTATTGTCGCTACATTTGAAACTACCTACATATTTATAAATATTTATAAAATACTAGTATTGTAAAAACATCATTATTCGAATTCATACCAAGTGTTTATTGTGTACGCAAATAAATTAATGCTGGTGACCTTGGTTAAATACATAATATGAATATTTTGATACAAGCTACCTGAATTTAATACACCTACTTATCAATAGTAAATAAGTGTACAAATGTATAGTTGTGAATGAATTATTTCTCACTCCGAAACAAAGGTAGTGAAACTATTCTGATGTTAATACGTAAGGACAAAAAACGTTACCGTTAAGTTTACGGATATTGCTTAGCGGAAATGGTTCTTGTATTTTACTTTTTAAACAACTTCATGATTTGGAGAGGTTTTTCTTTGTAAACATGCAACTAGTGGACAAAGCTTGTTTTGAAACACAGCCGCTAGCCTAGCCACGTGAGAATCCCACCCCGCGCCGGCAACTCTACCCCCTCCCCCTGCCCTCCACGCCCCTCGCGCGCTCTACGTCCCTCTACACTCCTCCCACGCACCAAATAAGTTGGTCGAAACGTACGCACAATCATAACAACATTGACACATGGTTTATTTAATGAAGACTTTCAAGTCATCTACTTAAAATATTTAGAGTTAGATTTATGAATTCTAGCTAGAGTAGTATGTAGAGAATAGCTTCTCGGATAATTCCTAGCAGCATGACAGCTTTCAGAGTGGCTAATTAAATAATATGAGTTGTGTGAGCCGTGACACGATTCAGCGACAATGCGACGCAAATGGTTCCCTGTCGCCTGTCTGCGCTGGCCTACATTATGTTAACCAGCGGGCGCGCGGCGCGGGGCTACGAGTGCTGCGCTCCGCAGTACCGGCCGGCAAAACGCAGCCAGTAACGCAACGCATCTCGTTAAATGGCGTCTTCCTCGTTCGCTTCGTTTCTAGAGCTAGAAGGAGATGACGCGAAAACAACTTATCTGGCACTGTGGAAATCATGCGTGTGTGAGTGTAAATAAGGAAGGTCAAGTCGATGAAACAGACTTATCTTACTCGCTCGTGGGTAAAAGAGAGACGCAATGAAAACAAATCAATATTATCATCTAGCGGCGTTTCACGTTGGAAAGAGATAGCGCCACAACAAACCGGCGTTTTATGCCGGCACGTTTTATATGCAACTAATAGAATATTCCAATTTCGACCCTATTCCGGTGTCATAAAATATAATTTTATTCAATCGCTACTTGTTTACAGACTTAAAACAAGAACGTAGTCGGTTAATATTTCTTGGCTGGTTGGTTGTAGTTTCTTTTAGCTAACGGCAAACCGGTTCAAATGTTTTTTTCTTATATAAAACTTACCGGCAAATACAGCTACCTACGTTAAGTAAATTTAAGAATATCAATGATGTCATAATCGTTAATCTAATGGAGCCAAAAGTAAATACAATGTAGGTATTATATTACATATTGCACTGGTGCAATACTATTGAAGGACTAATTAGTGAATGATATACAAACACTCTTTATAATTAACCACCTTAAACTCTTATTTTGGAAACAGACTATTTTCTGTGTACAAAAAAATCTCACTCCCAACATCCTTTGTTTGTTAAGTTCTTAAAACTCAGGTTTAGTAGGAGAGTCATTTAATACAAACTGTCTTTTTTGCATATTCCTTGTCACATATAAGAGTATCATCTCAATTCAAAGTATAGATGAAACGGGTGAGTCAGGCTTAGTTTATGATGTTTACTGGCTGTAACAAAGTACTATGCACACAGATATAGGTGCACACTGGCATCGACTACTGCATTGCACACATACAAGCCGGACGGCACGTGTAACCGTACCGACGACACACATAGACACTATAGGGTTATTCTCAACATACGTTTTACATACTTTCTATTATAAACGACTAGAACTTACTCGACTCTACATAGTGAAGATATGTATTAGATTGCAATTATTTTGTGACATCACTAAAAACGTAAAATTTGGTTGATTATCTTATAACTTAGCTAAAAAATATCTGTATTTATTCAATCTGTTAAGCTATTGCCATAACAGATATTCGACATTTCGTACTATTTCTTAGAATACATTTGTGGTAAACTTATAAATACGGTTTGACTAGGTTCCTAGAAAGAGGCTAATGATAATAACGCGAAAGATTACTGCGTGACGTGATTATTTATCGAATAATTCTAGGGAATTAATAACCAAACGCCTAGTAGGTCACTTCAAAGTATGTACTTGACATCCTGAGGTGACATGGCTACATGAATAACATTTATTCTTGGAAAATATCCCCTAAAAGAATATGTGAACAGAAAACAATATCCACAGAACTCGTCACGAACATAACTCTCTATTAGTCCATTTGTCACAAACAGTAACAAAAGTTTATTAAGAGGGGTCAATTCCAACATACCAATATAAGCTCAATGTTCTTTGTTTGATGGAATAGGTACATTCACGAAAATAGTAGCACAGCGTTATTGAAGGCTGAAAGTAGGTCAGTGGTGCAGCGTAGGGAAGGGAGGCGCCCTCCTGAAGTGAAACACGCGCAGCGCCATTCGACAAACCCCCCCCCCCCGCCTCCCGGTGTCCCCGGCCCCTCGCCCCGCAAGGGAAGGTAAAGCAATATTAAAATAAACTATTTGCTGTGCCAACGATCAGGAACCTACAGAATCTGATTACATTTACAATGTAGAGTCGTTATAATTTACAATGTTTCTCTATTTGTCACAAGACTTGGAACTGGGTCTGTCTTATTAGATAACAATTAGATTATTTTTTGAGGTATTTATAACACTATACATGTGGCAAAATCCTTAATATTACGACTCTACATACTATGAATTCATTAGGTTTATAGAATGAACCAGAAAATACTTTCCTGAACATTCACTACAGTGATTCACACAACTTATGCGAGCAATCTCTTTCATCGTCTCTCACTATCTATAGGAACTCTTACTATCCGTACCTACAGTTTTAGTTAGGTATAAACCACACGAGTATCATTAGAAGCTGCAGATCACATGGGCAATAAATGTAGATAATGTCATCCGCTCAATGTTATGACGTAACGATTTCACTTATGCAATTGTGCATTTGTTGGATTGTCCTCGAATGAGACAAAGAAGCGCAACCTTCATAGACCACCCTTGGCCCTGGTGTTTCGACCCAGTTCGCGGCCTTATCCCCCCTCCACTCCTCACTCCCCGGATCCAAGCGCCCCTCTACCTCGTTCCCCGGTGACCTAACCTACTTTTAAGTGCACTTAATATAGCCTCGCCTGCCAGATCTGGTGCAAAGGCAGGCCACGGCTTACACAAGTTTATTAGGTTGGTAGAGCTACCTTCAAAATTATTCTAAATATATCTCTTTGACGGAACTTGCTGAAAATACACAATGCGTTCATCTTTATCAACATATATTAGCTATACATATCGAATGACAGTAAAGCGTGGCAGTTTCACGGGAAGCTAACTCGGCCCACTCAAAAAGATGAATCGTCTTCGTACATCTTCATTTTGCTGAAACTAAATCGGATCGCACTACATAGCTGCATCTGCATGAACAGTGTTCTATATTTAGCGAGATGCAGCTTAGTAACAGGCCGGTAAACCCGGTATGTGCTCATGTATGCATGTAGCTCAGCTCGGTTGGCCGAAATAATGTGGCATTGGGTAGAAGGTCGATGCAGAAACTTTGGCAAGACACGCCAACCGCGGCCCGCGCGTTTGCCTCGGTTGCTAACACTTAGGGCTGCCTCTTTGCTAGTTCTTCCTAGCTAAGTATTCTGACTTGCGGCATCAAAAATAACATGTCTGAGAATCCTTTAAAATTATGAGCTTCCGAGCAATCAAAATACCCGAGATTTACCTAGGTTTTAATAAGTTAATAAGTCATTTTATAATGATGTCACTATAGGAGAGCTGTATTACCAAGAAACAATAGACACAATATATTTTCATATACATAAGTCGAAGCCGCGGTTCTCGTAGTGTAGCTACATTAGCTACTAAGTACCGGCGATGCAGGAGGGCCGCGCGTCCACAAGGCCACGGCCTACAACTGCTTCCGTCTCCGCTACATCACCGCTCGATTTTACTCATCAAATTCCAACGGTTTTAATCATAAAACTAATGTAACAACCGTTATATTTTTAATTACACGTCCTCGGTCTTTATTACGTAAGTACACACTTATTTATAATGGTATTATTATTGTTACAGATCAACAGTGTAGTTTTTGTGTGCACCTGGCGAGGATGCACTTACCACACGAATACCTGTTCAGCGATTGAGGCACACATCAGGAATACACATTTGGGGTTTGTATATTTTAATTCTAGATCAGTGTAACCTGAAGACTAGCGTTGAAATTACGTAATAAAAATAATTAACTACATATATTCATTTTTATGATTACTACGATTATGAAATCTTACGCCTGAGCATCTGTAATCTAGCAGTAGACTGTAACTACTAGATAAACGTTAGAATAGGTAACATATGCAACAGTCACGTGTCCAAAGGTCACGTGCGGTAGCTAATGCACGTGCTAGGTGCAATAATAATTGCGCAACGCCAACAAGCCAGCTGGCAAGGTTACAGCCTAAGTGCGCCGCTAACAAACATCTCGTTTCCTGTATCAATAAAGAAAGCATTGTTCAATAAGCACTGCATCACGAGTAAAACTGGCTGAAATATGACGCGACGTATGGATGAAGTAGTAAAATATGTGCACAGCTATTTCTTTATCACAACTGCCTTGCATCCAAATTGTAAAGAATTTCAGTTTTTCGTAGCAAATAAAATAGTGCTACGAAAGCTGGCGACGCTATTAAAGAACATTGATTTAAAAATATATTTTCTCAAAACTGTGCGATATATCATGTAAGGCGTAGGTTCAACGCAATAAATAAAATGTTGCCTAACAAAAATAGTTGACTGAGGGAATAAAAAATCGAGTACCATAATAATAGGTGTTCAGAAAAAGTGAGCATGCCTTCAACCTTGATGCTTACAACATTGTAGTTAGCATAAAGTACTTAGAGCACACTGAAAGGCCGGCCCTTGGTGACCCGGAAGCAGCGAGGCTTCGCGACAAGGTTGGTAGCAACAGTCCCGCCCGCGCCCGCGCCCGCTCGCGCGCGCAAGGTCGCCCGCCGCCGCCCGCAGCCACTTACGTAACCCTGCCCTACTGTGCTCTTATAACACCGATCATACATATATTTTACAAACTACCTCATGATCAATCTTCGACACTTTCCGGGCACGTACATTAACGGTATTTATACCGTCTTATGACGTGGATCACGCGCTGTAGTTGCTTTATTCTTTGAACGGCTAAGAATGCATTGTTTACTTTAACCGAAACCGGGAGAACATGCATTTTTATTTTTAGAGTGGGATCGATTCTTGGATCTCTCGATCTTGACGTGTTTCATGTCTAATTTTGGTATGCATCGTATCTGATTGTGATATATCGCGTTCCAGGCCAAAGAAAGAGGGTGACAGTGACCATGAGGAGGAGTTCTACTACACGGAGCGGGAGGTGGCGGCCCCGGCGCCGCCGCCCACGCTCTCCCACCGCGACATGTGCCGCCCGCCGCACGAGGACCCCGAGTACCAGCGACAGCTCGTCGGCTCATTCAGGTCAGCCTACTAATATATCAAATTATGTGATTCTCAACATCTACTAATAAAACACGTGATTTTAGTTACTACATCAAACTAATTCTACAATTTTTATATTTTCAGGCAAGGACTGCTCTCTACTATGCAGAATGGGTCCGCCCGGCCTATCAGCATTCCCGTAACACATCACTGGTCCACCTCGCATTCACCGGTAAGTTAATTTACATTGATATTTACATAAAATTATCGACAATTATAAATTTCGCTTATAATAATGTAGACCAGTAAAGACATAATTACAATAGCAATGTTTTATTTTTAGAAACACATGCGGTTATCTGGAGCCAACGGGTCCCCGGGCAGTCCCGGCCGGCGGCCGCGCTCCGACAACAAGAAGTGTCGTAAGGTATATGGCATGGACCAGCGCGACCTCTGGTGCACCCAGTGCAAGTGGAAAAAGGCATGCACGCGTTTCGGTGATTAGCGAACGAGACGCGCGCACGCGTATACGCGAGCAGTGCAACTCAAATGAATGCAGACTCAGAGATGTACCAATCTCAGAACCCATACTGAGGAGAGACATTGTGCAGACCGTTCGCAGTGTGCGAGGACTATTCCGTGTGGGAGTCGTGATTAATTAGTTGTAAGGAAATATATATTATGGATAAAAAATTATTTAATATAAGAAGAGACGGATTAAATTTACATATATTGGATATAAAAATTAAAGGAGACATATTTTTGCTCTTTATATGTGGCTCGTATTTTGACTGCATAATGGACATTGCCCACGTATTTTTGTAGCGCAGTAGATTCGCCTTAACTGTGACGTGCATGTGGAATGCAAAATCGTGTGTCGCTCTCGGGCGGAGACTGTGAATATTAGTGTTAAGTAGTTGTAAGGTTAGACTGACATCGACTGTGTGAAAACATTTTTTGAAATACTCCCTACTGACACTTATAGGTTTTGTAAATAATATTACGTAAACACCAAACCACCGTCGCGCCTTTGGTTTTAGCTACGAATTTCTTCGTGTGAAACATACTAGTCGCTAAAACCGCCTAGGACAGTATCCCCAATCATCTAGTACTTGAGTACCAAAACAATTAAATTATATCAGAGACACGCCGCCAACATCTGAAAGTCAGTCAATTCCGTCCACATTTTCGAATGTGCTACATCGATTGTTTGTTGACCAGTAAAAGGAAAATGTTTTCACACCGTTTCTATATCATATTGAGTATGTAAATGTATGCTCTGAATATTCGACTGTACACAGTTATTCCAGTCGAAAATACTTCAGTGATATTAATCACTAAATATATGTATATTGACTGACTTATTAGATAATAATGAATTATAAATTATAATATATGAATTAGCTTCGTAAGTTATCTCAGATTCGACGAAAAGACTACAAACATGTTTAGACTTAAATTTTTATGAACATATCTGTGTTGTATACAAAGATGGTCCTACTAGAACAAGGAGACAATACTCAGGAGTTGGTCGCGGCGGGAGACGGCGGGAGGCGGCGAGCCGCGCGCGGGAGCCGGTCGGAGACAGTCGGAGGTAACATCACACTGTACGCGCCGTGTGGGGACACACTGCACCAGCACAAACTGCGAACACCGTTCACGACGCTATGCCAACATAGCGAGGCCTAACGTCTACTTCGTCGGAAGTAATTGAGATGAGAGTTACTTATACATATATTAACAAAAGTTCAGTTATCATTAAGGAACCATGTAAAATAATATGATTTAAAATATCTATCTACACGTACGTACAGAGGACAGGAATGAGGAACAAGAGCGTTGAGAGACGGGAAGAGATTCACGAAGGGAGGCGATTGCGAGCTGCAATATTACTTTTAAGTATTACTGATTAAATTTGTAAATAATGAATATTATATAGTGAAATATATAAAAGATATTATTGTGTATCTTACTATTTAAAATGAAAGCAATGTTTGGATGTGTACATAAAAGTATAATTATAGAAATATTATTATTGTTACTTATTGTGATCGTTTAAATCGAAAACTTTTGTACGGCTACGTAATAAAGAGTTTATATAATGTAGATATTAATTAGGCACTGTAATTAATTACGAGAACCGCGTTAAGTTTGTTTTCTCTCCAGCATACATCACGCGCGATAGGTTTTTGATTCGATGGTTACCAAGGCTCGTTGTTGGTATAAATGTTGTTATAAGTATTATCAAATCACAAAATATGTTTTATAGAAAGAAGACAGTAACAAGTTTGTAATACTCCTGGTGATAGAACTGTAGGTACCTATGTTATACCTATTTAAATGTGCCAATCGTAAATAATACAATCACTGTGAAATCAATATTAGACTATTATACAAGTGATGTGTTCATGTGTTGTGTTTGGGTAGTGCGCGGTGCACTAAGCGATAACTCGTCTAATTATGTCGGTGCTGATACAAATAACGCACATTTCATAAAACAGTGTGCCAGGTTCTGTGCCTCTTTAATTATAAACAACAAATCATAAGAGAACGAACGAATAATGATATCAAAGCTATCTAATGTATCGTTATACGTAAGACGTTAAATAAGTATATCGTTTTAATCTCATCAATTCGAAATTAGGTACATTTAATCTATTTTAGATCTGATATTATCCGGATATCCGACTGGTGTAACGGAGACTAGATTCAAATCTTGTTCGTGTTGCATGTGCCTATTACTTTTGTAGCAAACGACCCAACAAATAAAATGCAAAACAAATTGGGCCGTACGCTTTAAGTATCGCTAGACTTTGCAAGCGAATGTAGGTACCACATTCCATATAATCATTAATAAAATTCAATTATCTTGCCAAAATTCAACATATATACTACAGGTGCTTGTTTTCAATTACTAATATTTGGCTATAGTGCTTTCATTATATTATTTTACGTGATGTACCTGCAAATCTTACCAAATATATATTTTCATTGCAATATTGGTTGTGATAAAGCATCATGAAGTTGTCATACATAGCAAAAATAATAACGCTCGACGCAATGAAACTCCGAGCTTTCTAAACCAAAAGATCACTGTAGTCGTAAGCAACAACTCAGCTAGCGATTTGACAACTGCCATATTGTAAGGAACTAGGATATAACTGCAGCTTAGGTATAAAATATAGCTCATAGTTGTATTTTAAGTTCAAGTCATAATAATAGTATTTAATAATAATAGGTACAATATAACGTATTACGTATATTTAGTTAATATTTGTTATTTCACAGCAGTGAATATTTGTAAATAATTTCATAATTTTTTACTTTTGCTGCAACAATCGATCACATCAGCGTATTCTTTGCTAGTTATATTTTCTTGTTGCTATCTTCTTGTAACATGGCCCGAAGCTTGTAACTGACGAATATTTTTGTACGAATTTAATGTTACCTGATTTCAAGTGCGAGGCACTTAAACCAGAATGTATAACACAATACTTTGAATGTACCAGGGTTAGTTCATAGAAGTGTGTGATTCAAGTACATACACATAGGCTGTACACAAGAGTGATCTAGATATTGAAATTTCATTGATAAAGTCCACAGAACGCCGCAATGGCACGCTAATTCATATAAATGCATAAATACGATGCCGATCTCAATTTATTTTCGAAGCTACTAGGATTACATTTAGACACATATTGCATAGAACATTTCTTATTTTATATAAATTATAGTAGATCATAGATTTTATTATTTTAAATAAAGACAGATTATTTTTTAATGTATAAGTGGTTTGTAAATATTTTTACGTAATTTACTAATTTATTTAGCCAAAATTTTTGCTCAATTTTGTATGCACTCAACACCAAAGTCATAATACTAAACAAGAAATTACATATCAGTACAAAAAAAGCATAATTGAAACAGTTTTTAAGATATTTGTGTTAATTCAAAGTTCACATGTTTCTTTGGAAAATACTTACTGTGCTTACGTTGTTAAAAGTTTGAAAGCGCGGTTCGTCAAAGGAATTTAGCGAACAGAAGCGCTTCTCAAGCTCTAAGTTATGACAGTCATACGTTATCTCGTATTGATTGATACTCAGTAAATAGTTAAATTGTTTTGCGAGTTCTTGAATACGTATCAATAATTTTAGATATGTTGAATATTTCGACGAGTCCTGCCACAGCATTGTCCCACAAAATAATGATCAAAGCTGTGTAAGGCCACATATCTTAGAATATATATCCCGGTTTCTGAATTACTTTATCTACTCCGGATAGGTACCTACTTACATCAATTAAACTTGACCCTCATTATTATTATTTTTTGCAATATTTGGTAGTACACTAACCACTTATGTAAATATGTAAATTCACAAAATAGGTAGTAGATAAGATGAAAACCGGAGTACACTGTCAATGGAAATATCGAAAGATCGGTATTATGTCCCGTCGAATCTGTCGTTGAATTATATCTACCTAATAATAAAGACTACCACAGCAATACGGAGTGGTTGATATTTACTTAAATATGTGTATAAACGTTATTCTAATAAATATATAGTGAATTTAGATCACTTAACACTTTTGATATGTTTAGTACCTACCTATCTATATAGTTGTGTTGTAAAATAATTTCAGTTGAAGTTTATAGGTACCTATGTAACTAGCATATATTTTTCTCTACACATATTAACATATATAGTATATTATAGATTTACGTCACTATTGTTTATCATACATTGATATTGTAAATTGTTTACACCTAATTGCGTATGTTTTTATTATTGTCTATTACTTATTTAATATAAATGTGTAATACCTACCCATTATATGTATTTTGCTATTCCAATGAAGTTGATTTTATTATTATGTGGGCAATTATAGTTTATGAAAATATGTCTCCTGTCTATAAGTAGGTACCGTGTTAAGAACATTTTGCATGGAATATAATATCTTTCTAACGTGTCCGACAATATTTATCGTGAATTAAAAAATCTTGCAAAAAGAGAACATCTGCTACATATGTAAATAGGATTTGCATAAAATACTGCATCTTTAAAAGTCTCGATCTTAATAAAAGCTGATCCAAACGTGATTTTTAAAAGGTTAACGATGAAACAGCTGATTTTTTTGTCGGACAATGTACTAGAAACAAAACTGAAAGTTCAGTAAAACAGCACACGTATAGATAGTGAACAATGTGAATACGCATAAGATCATTGTAGAATTTACATAACTATGTGCTAACGCGAACACTGGAGAAATGCCTATTAAAGAGGGTAATGTTTATATATTGACTGTGTAATCGTGTATTACTGTCACTATGCGTTTCTACAAAATGATGTGCACAGAAACGATGAAACAACCACAGGTTGAAGCTAAACAAGTATCAAACCAAGCTTTGAGATGAAATATAAAAATATGTTAGATATACTTAAGTACACGGTTTTAACAAAACAGGTTTATAACGGTATTTTTAAATAACTCATGCTGTAATGTTGCAACATACAATACTTGCAAATATTGTATCTTTTGACTGTAAAGTTAATAACCTTATGAATTGACGCCATTCCTGATGTCTAGTTACACGCTAAGCAAGTACTTATTGTTATTGGCGCATTTCAAAGATATGTTACGTTTTGGTAGTCTCGAAAAATAAGTGCTCCATGCACTTTATCCATTTTGTGATCCTTTGAATTTTCCAAACAATACTAATTTCAGTCTTTCTAAATATCTGTTTAACAGAATTTCCGATAAGTGATTAATATTTTTGTAACAGTAAAATGCTAGCTTTAATTTACTTCTGCATGTTTCGTGTGACACCAGAGTGATTCTCAAAGTTTTAAAGCATCTTGTGGCTCAACAATAACGGAGTAGTTTTAACAGTTACAAATTATATTAATCACTTGGTCTGATGTTAAGCAGAGTTTGTGTTAGTTTATCACTAATTGGTACATTCCAATTTGCAACAAACGTAGTTGAACGCCCTGTACATGAACACGAGCGGTGCGCGTCATGTCTGACACACTGCGTTATCACGCTCTACCTAAGTAACTTACACAATTGTTAAGCCAGTATGTATCAAATGTATATCAATATTACTTACATGTAAAGGTCCAGAAATGGTGTAGACTTACGTCTAGTTTGTTGTTAAGAGCCGGGGGATGCATCGATGCGTCGTTATTAATGGTTACCAGTAGTTTTAAGGCTGCAAAATGATCAAAGGTGTTGATTATCTCTCGATAGATATATTTTCATATTTAGTTGTCAATATCACAGCAGTTTTTACCGACACTGTCAGCAGTCAGCTACAGTTTCTAGTATTCCGACGTGTTCAACTTACTTTGACTGCCTGTGCCTACAACTTGGTTTCTATAGTTTCTTTTCAAATCATCAACGAATTAGTAGAAACTAGCTGGCAGTTACTCTACTGTGATATTAATAATTTTATTTATTATTTTCTAAATTATTATTTATAACTATGATGTTGAATGTGAGCAGAGTATGTTATATTTTACTGAGAACGTCGTAGATTAGATAAAGTTATTTTATATCGTATCTAATATGGAGGTCCAGAATGTGTTCCAAATTGATTTTATGATGATAGATATTACAATTTAAGGAAGCGTTTTGTTAATGTGTTAAAAATATTCATTAAATGTGAATTTGAATAAAAAATAATTGGTAAATTAAATATGTACATCACAAAACTGAACAGCCTTATTATAACGCACTTTGAGCTCTCTATCTATAATGTATAATAATGCATTTCATAGCGAACTAAATTTGACTGTGAAGTATTGTACCTACCTATATACATACCTTCCTACTCAACAAAATGGATGTTATACAGTTTAATGAAATATATATGAAAAAATGTTATTATTTTATTATGTGCTACTTCAAGTAGACTATTTGCCTGAATATTATACCTCAATAAGTTTAGTATGAATTTTGTGTGTCTTGAAAAAATATATTTCAATTATTAGAATCACAGTGGCATTATTTTTCTGATCCTACCAATCCCCAGTAAGGAATGACTACCGTTAGTTATTTGAACACGAATACAAACGAGTTGAAAGCCAACATTTTATAAGCGCCCTCTGTTGGGAGATAGAAGACAGAGTCGTCGTGTTTAAAATCCAGTTCATTGACCGGATTCGAATGGTTTCTTTGAAGTTTAACCCAAGAGAATACGTACATAAAACGGTCGGAAATCAAGCGTCATGCAAAGATAGCAAAAAAACTATGTAAAAATAAAATAAAAATTTTATACTGGCGTATGTATATATTTTTATACTTTTAAATCATCCATAATTTATAAGGTAACAATTTGGAAAATCTCTACACCAGACATCGCGAAGGAAAGTGTATTCTATGGAGGTGCGCAAATATTCCCGAAGGCTTATATCTTCTTTTTTTTGGTACATAAGATATATATTATAAATTAAAATGACGCGGTCTCCATAGTGTACCTACATACAGTACATAATTTTGTTGATTGTACATAAAAAATCTTCAGTAAATAAAAACATACGACTTCATTTTACTTCGTAGCATGTTAATCAGATTTTCTATTCTAACAAATGAAACTGGTTTGGTTTGATAATATCCCTTACAGTATAGAATATTTTTAAAGCGTTTATAATAAAAGTAGAAAAACAGCAGTATACAATACATTCTGTGTATTTTTTTTTTAAACTTACTACTATTAAATATAAAGCCAGATTATTTATTTAAGCACGATTTTTTTCACCCACTGTCCAACTGCTGGGCCAAGGATTCCCCAACACCTTCCACAATTCTCTATTCTGGGCCTCATGAAACAAGCCCTAATTACGATTGAATTGAGAAATTTCTAATAATGTACACTCGAATCTTATTGAACCGTAACAATCCAGTCTGAATTGATTTTTCGGAAAAGCTCGTTTTAGCCAACACTAAAGACCAGGATCGATAAATATTATTGCCATTCAAGAAAATGCGATTGGGCTGACAATACAATAGTGACTTTGACATATTTATTTATGTTTATGACATTGTGGTTGAGTCGAGTCAAATCGCTTTGATGTGAATAATGGTAGTTTCAATCAAGTAATCTCTAAAATAAGGAACTATTGATTTTATGATTAACCCTTACGGAAAATAAAACTCGTGTAAAATTGTGTCTGGAACGTAATACATTATTGATTAGTCTATTTGGTGCTCAAGTATGGGTGCAGTACTAGGTCTTTGTTCAGCAGCTCAGGTAAGTTATGTTTTTATTACGATTTTCTTGCTGCCTCTCAACACTAATTAGTTCATTCACTTGTATTCATGTTGCTTATAATTAAGAGACCCATAGTAACTAAGATTAGGCATTTGCATTAATTTCAGTTTTTAAATAAATTAGTCTACCCTACTTTAACCCTAGAAAGATAGTCTGCGTAAAATTGACGCATGCATTCTTGAAATATTGCTCTCTCTTTCTAAATAGCGCGAATCCGTCGCTGTGCGTTTAGGACATCTCAGTCGCCGCTTGGAGCTCCCGTGAGGCGTGCTTGTCAATGCGGTAAGTGTCACTGATTTTGAACTATAACGACCGCGTGAGTCAAAATGACGCATGATTATCTTTTACGTGACTTTTAAGATTTAACTCATACGATAATTATATTGTTATTTCATGTTCTACTTACGTGATAACTTATTATATATATATTTTCTTGTTATAGATATCGTGACTAATATATAATAAAATGGGTAGTTCTTTAGACGATGAGCATATCCTCTCTGCTCTTCTGCAAAGCGATGACGAGCTTGTTGGTGAGGATTCTGACAGTGAAATATCAGATCACGTAAGTGAAGATGACGTCCAGAGCGATACAGAAGAAGCGTTTATAGATGAGGTACATGAAGTGCAGCCAACGTCAAGCGGTAGTGAAATATTAGACGAACAAAATGTTATTGAACAACCAGGTTCTTCATTGGCTTCTAACAAAATCTTGACCTTGCCACAGAGGACTATTAGAGGTAAGAATAAACATTGTTGGTCAACTTCAAAGTCCACGAGGCGTAGCCGAGTCTCTGCACTGAACATTGTCAGATCTCAAAGAGGTCCGACGCGTATGTGCCGCAATATATATGACCCACTTTTATGCTTCAAACTATTTTTTACTGATGAGATAATTTCGGAAATTGTAAAATGGACAAATGCTGAGATATCATTGAAACGTCGGGAATCTATGACAGGTGCTACATTTCGTGACACGAATGAAGATGAAATCTATGCTTTCTTTGGTATTCTGGTAATGACAGCAGTGAGAAAAGATAACCACATGTCCACAGATGACCTCTTTGATCGATCTTTGTCAATGGTGTACGTCTCTGTAATGAGTCGTGATCGTTTTGATTTTTTGATACGATGTCTTAGAATGGATGACAAAAGTATACGGCCCACACTTCGAGAAAACGATGTATTTACTCCTGTTAGAAAAATATGGGATCTCTTTATCCATCAGTGCATACAAAATTACACTCCAGGGGCTCATTTGACCATAGATGAACAGTTACTTGGTTTTAGAGGACGGTGTCCGTTTAGGATGTATATCCCAAACAAGCCAAGTAAGTATGGAATAAAAATCCTCATGATGTGTGACAGTGGTACAAAGTATATGATAAATGGAATGCCTTATTTGGGAAGAGGAACACAGACCAACGGAGTACCACTCGGTGAATACTACGTGAAGGAGTTATCAAAGCCTGTGCACGGTAGTTGTCGTAATATTACGTGTGACAATTGGTTCACCTCAATCCCTTTGGCAAAAAACTTACTACAAGAACCGTATAAGTTAACCATTGTGGGAACCGTGCGATCAAACAAACGCGAGATACCGGAAGTACTGAAAAACAGTCGCTCCAGGCCAGTGGGAACATCGATGTTTTGTTTTGACGGACCCCTTACTCTCGTCTCATATAAACCGAAGCCAGCTAAGATGGTATACTTATTATCATCTTGTGATGAGGATGCTTCTATCAACGAAAGTACCGGTAAACCGCAAATGGTTATGTATTATAATCAAACTAAAGGCGGAGTGGACACGCTAGACCAAATGTGTTCTGTGATGACCTGCAGTAGGAAGACGAATAGGTGGCCTATGGCATTATTGTACGGAATGATAAACATTGCCTGCATAAATTCTTTTATTATATACAGCCATAATGTCAGTAGCAAGGGAGAAAAGGTTCAAAGTCGCAAAAAATTTATGAGAAACCTTTACATGAGCCTGACGTCATCGTTTATGCGTAAGCGTTTAGAAGCTCCTACTTTGAAGAGATATTTGCGCGATAATATCTCTAATATTTTGCCAAATGAAGTGCCTGGTACATCAGATGACAGTACTGAAGAGCCAGTAACGAAAAAACGTACTTACTGTACTTACTGCCCCTCTAAAATAAGGCGAAAGGCAAATGCATCGTGCAAAAAATGCAAAAAAGTTATTTGTCGAGAGCATAATATTGATATGTGCCAAAGTTGTTTCTGACTGACTAATAAGTATAATTTGTTTCTATTATGTATAAGTTAAGCTAATTACTTATTTTATAATACAACATGACTGTTTTTAAAGTACAAAATAAGTTTATTTTTGTAAAAGAGAGAATGTTTAAAAGTTTTGTTACTTTATAGAAGAAATTTTGAGTTTTTGTTTTTTTTTAATAAATAAATAAACATAAATAAATAGTTTGTTGAATTTATTATTAGTATGTAAGTGTAAATATAATAAAACTTAATATCTATTCAAATTAATAAATAAACCTCGATATACAGACCGATAAAACACATGCGTCAATTTTACGCATGATTATCTTTAACGTACGTCACAATATGATTATCTTTCTAGGGTTAAAAAGTATGTTGATGTGATTGAGTGTCTATCTTCACGCATTAGTCATAATTGTTGTACGACGACTACGAAGAATATTGAACCAATCTCATAACACCTGACAATTTATATAACAGTTATGTAGTGATGTTTAATATGCTTAATTTCAAAACAAAGAACTTTCACCATGTTAACTTGTAAACCGTGTTGTTTTGCGCGGTAGCTGGCGTGCTGCTGCGGGAGCGCGGCATGCTCGCTGTGCTGTTCAGCATGCCCATCATGTGCCAATTCCACCTCAACACGGCTCATGTATGCTGTCATGCTGCTACTCGTGATGATAGCGGCTTGTGTCACACTAGCTCCTGGACTACATGATGAAATGAAAAAGGTAAGCTTAAAATAATAGACAACAGCTAATCTTAAGATGTATTTATTATTATGAATGAAGACCAACAAGGACCAAAAATCTCATTAAAAAATTACTGTATGTGACTATTTGACTTCAACAGGTACCATTTTGCAAAAACTCAACACATTATATACCTGGGGACTTAAAAGTGGACTGTGATCAGGCTGTTGGCTACCTAGCTGTTTATCGGTAAGTTTCCCTCTTTATCTTGTCAATATTAAACTTAACTTTAAGATGTAGCTAAATCAGTATTTGTTGCTTCATGACGGAGTCTTCATGAAGATTCAAAACTGTTTAACATATCAGTATTTAATCTTATATTTTGACTATGACTCATATGTTTTGTAGTAGTAAACAATTTGATTATACTTTCAATTATGGTAAAAATTACTGAATCTTCTGATCTTACTTGTAACTTGGCTGGTCTGACCTTTAATAAATATTGATTGCTTAGTTTCTATAAATATGTTATGTCCTTGGGCAGAAATATGAATAACTGAATCCACATGAGTTTTCATGGATGGATTGAATGACTAAGCTGACTTAATTTCACCCACAAGTACTATTTAATATTGTTTTGCTATTAGTAACTAGAAGTACCTATTCTAACTATGTATAAATGAAGTAATTAAAATGAAAGCACCCATGGGGCTGGCATAGTCACCTTAAGTGTACTGAAGCCTCGTAAAAAAAAAGCACCCATTCTAGGGTTTTCCCAATTATATATGTCAACAGTTTATAATTGTGTGACTAATACTACATGGTTTTTTTTTTTCAGAATATGTTTTGCAGCATGTCTCTTCTTTGTTTTGATGGCTCTCATAACAATCGGCGTCAAGTCTTCGAAGGATCCTCGAGCTGGCATACAAAATGGGTAAATAATATAATATTAACAAATATAGACAAACATGTTTGTTGTAATTTTATCAGACAGTACTTATATGACTGATAAGGCTATTTACATCTACATATTATGTTCAGTACATGTTTTAAATGAATGCTTTGTTTTTTTTCAGCTTCTGGGGCATCAAGTATCTATTAGTAATCGGCGGTATAATTGGCGCTTTCTTTATCCCTGAAGGACAATTTGCATCAACATGGATGGTGTTTGGCATGATTGGAGGCTTCGGTTTCATAGTTATACAGCTCATATTAATTATTGACTTTGCCCATTCCTGGGCTGAACGATGGGTTTGTAAGTATCACTGGGTTTTTTTTACCTTTGATACTGGCACATGTCCTCAAGCCGCAATAAGTTATGTTCATTAGTTCTGATTACACCTGAGTATTGTCTATTATATTATCATTACATATTGGAAATAATTATTCTATTTTAATTATCATTGTTGATGGCATCCTGCTACTTGCAAACTTATTTAATTACAATGACTATTGTGAAGAAGAAATATTGCATATTAAGTGATTGTGATATGTTTCAGCTAATTATGAAGAGTCGCAGTCGCGCACGTGGTACGCGGCGCTCCTGTTAGCTATGTTAACGTGCTATGCCCTAGCTATCACTGGCGTTGTTCTTCTATATGTGTACTATACTAAAGTAAGTTTCTCTAACTACTACATACATACTTAAACTGATTTTTGAGTTAAAATATAATTTGACGTCATTGAAATACCTGATTAAAAAATAATGGTCTTTTTTACGGTTTAGTCTATATTCATGCAGGTAAAAAGAAATTATAAATTCTACACACTCAGATAATTTACTAATTGCCAATATTATTTCATTTTACAGTCAAGTGGATGTGACCTATCCAAATTCTTCATTTCGTTCAACTTGATCCTGGTGGTGCTTGCTAGCGGCATATCCATACTGCCGTCGGTACAGGAGCACCAGCCGCGCTCGGGCCTGCTGCAGTCAGCTGTGGTCTCACTGTACGTCATGTACCTGACGTGGTCCGCACTGTCCAACGCGGACAAAGCCTGTAACGGCATCACCGGTGGATCTAATGAGGTTTGTAGCTTTAAAACCTCTTTCCGATAGGTCTCATTTTTAAAGTGCTGGATGTGATTTTAATATATCGACCTGTTTTTGAACTGTCTTATAAGTTACACATATAACATATTAAAGTATGCGTTTTTGTATTATGCTTATAAAATAATATGTAACAGTCATGTTATGAAATATTACGTATTTTATTAATGATTGTATATTATATACCATATGTGTATGTATCACTATTTGTTAAATACAATTACTCTTATATGCTACACCAGGAAACCAAAGAGGATACATATTGGGTATGTAAAGGGAGAAATTTTATTAAAAGTAATAAGTATGTCTCTGTTGTAAATAAGGATGTCTCTGTTGTCTTTTTCAATCATTAAAAAATAATTGTTAGGTATTGTTACCTAACAATTTTTTTTTACATATTCTTAATACACGATATATTTTATTTATACACCTCTTATAATTACTTTATTCTTATACCCAGTCATATAACAGCTTTTAATATGTAGTACTAATACCATGTATATTTGCAACCTATTTTGAATGTACCTCTTTTTACTAAAGCACCCATTACCTTTTGATGGATACAACACCAAGCTAGAAAACGATAACCATAATATTCAAGGTCACCAATATTTCTACGCAAATGTCCCAACAGTCGTCCTTCGACAAGCAGTCGATCATCGGGCTGGTCATTTGGGTGTGCAGCGTGTTGTACTCCAGCATCAGAACTGCCTCCTCCTCCTCCAAGATTACCATGTCGGACCATATCCTCGCCAAGGACGGAAACGGAGGTGAATATACTTTTTATACCTATTTACTTGACTAATATCATACCCCTTTATCATAATATATCAACAAGTTAACCATCAAGGAAAAATAAAACTTATGGTAAGAATATAAGTTTCTTTTTTCTGCTTACTGCATTTTTATATCTGGCCAAGAATGTGTTTTTAATGTCCAATATCGTTAACAGTGCGTCCTCTTACTGCTAGAATAATTTTATTCTAACTTTTCGTCGCATATTGCTATTCTATTCAGACCACAATTTTGCATGTTTATGACTTCCAACCTTATGTCATGCAAATTGATTTGTTTTTCTTAAAAGATTTGCTTCCCATGAATTTTCGATGGATTTATTTTTCCTTATGTTTACACGCAAAAACGATTCACTGTTTAATTTTAAACACACATTCAATAAAACCTAAAATACATTTAACATTGAATTCTATGTGTATTCAACACACAAGATATCTATCACAGTTTTATTTTTACTTTTTATGAAACACTAACGCATACTGTGCATTCCTTGCGGACATAACGCGCGGCGGCGGCGCGGTGTAAGGGCAAGGAGGGCTCATTGCTAACGAAGGTAACGTCACAATGTGCACTTGGCCTTGTATCATAAGCGTTACTTACATGCCAACTATACTTTGGAATCACAATAACATACAAAAATTATTCATTCCGTAGCTGTGTACCTTGCTTTCATTATTAACATTGAGTCATTTGCATACGTCATTTATTTGAAGTCAAATTGTTATATTTATTTTGTGTCATTTACTTTTCTTTTTGCTTTCCTGTGGTCTAGCTCCCAAAGAACCCCAAATCAAGCCTAGTCCAATTTCGCTGAAGCCAGGTTTAATAGTTGCATTAACATTGGTTACACAAGTTTTGTTAGTTATTTTCTCATTTTTCATAGTTCTTTTCCTAAATACTAGATGTAATGTGCAATAGTTTTTTTTAATATTTGTTAGTAAAGCTCACTATTAAATACGTCCATGAAAATTGCTTTCCTCACACCTACGGCCACAGTGATTATTTTTCTAGTATCAGTAGATTTACTTCATAATTTTTCTCAGTCGCTTGTTGTTATTTTCCAAATGAACGCTTTGCATTCGTGGTATATTGTGGTAACATTTTTAATGTTGCATGTCGGTATGCTCACTGAGCACAGGGTATGATTCCATAGAGGGCGCTGACGGCGGCGAGGCGGGCCGCGGCGAGGAGGCCAAGGTGTTCGACAACGAGGGTGACGGCGTCGCCTACTCCTGGACGTTCTTCCACGTCGTGTTTGCGCTTGCTACGCTTTACATCATGATGACACTCACAAATTGGTACAAGTAAGTATATCATTATTTATTTAAATAAACGTCTGCCACTCTAAGGAATTTAATCCTTGTGTCGCGAGAGGGTTCACAAAAATTCTAGTCACATGCACAAAGGCACCCAGACAAGCATTCGTGAATCACAAAAATGCTGGTGGTGACCTCAACCGTGCAGTTACTACTTAACTCTTACAAAAATACACTCTTTATAGCTAGTTTCACTCCCTTTAACCTAGCTACTGTTAAACACTGATACTTCCTTTACAGCCCGAGCTCGCAGCTTTCGAAGGAGAACGTCGCATCAATGTGGATTAAGATCACATCGTCGTGGCTGTGCGTCGGTCTATACGTTTGGACCCTAGTCGCGCCAGCCGTATTCCCTGACAGGGAGTTCAACTAAATATTTGATTCGGACTGATAAGTAGAACTGAGCTGTCACCAAGCCAAGCCGCAATCACGACTATCCTTCAAAAATGTATAGTAGGATTTAGGTTTTCGATCAAAATCAGCTTGGCATATGTTCAGGAACATGAATCAGTCTTCAAATCATATGTAACCTGATTTTAGTATGTAGTTCGATCTTTGTGTTTAAAATTATTATACCATCAATTATTATAATTAGATACTCGTAGACCTGTTCAATGTTATTGTAGTAAGTCATGTAAATCCTTAATTATTAAGATCTCATAAAATTATATTCTATTTACATATTTCCATTCTATTCCTGTCTTAAACTTCATTTACTTTGCAATTTCTATTTTGCATTCAATTCCAAGTTCTGAGAAGGTTTTCTTAATTATTATTTTTTTACTAATTAAAATGGATTTAAGCATTTGTTACTCTGTCTTTATGTCTGTACTAATTAATAAATTCAATCCACACCCCACACTGTGTTTTTGTCTGATATGATTTACTTGTTTTTTTTTAATTATTAATTGTTATATTTGACAACAACATTGCGACTTATAAACATTTAACTAAATGCATGAGTACCACACAGCTAAGTATGATCAGGTCGTGGTTCAGTGCAATAATTTTAAACCAGAGAGCCGAACCAATTTGCACTGATCATTAACTGCATCCGGGGAATCCCAGAATTCTGAATAACATTAAATGAAAGTCTGCCATCAATCACTCGTCGGTTTTTAGCAAGTGGGCATTTCCCTGACAAACAACGCAATTTATAGATTAAATTGCTTTAATCCCCTGTTTAAGTATTATTATGTCCCGGTCAACTGTATAACGATTATATCAAACTTGAAAACCGGAAAAAAGAATGCTCCTCACTAAAATCTAGACTTGTATGCTTGTATGAGACTTGTACACAGATAACAAATATGCTGTCAGCTGTCAAGACTGTCAACCACTCACCACTGTTTGAATTTTGTTTTGTTTACTGTTTAAGGTTATGTCAGTACTTTGATAAAACTGATGTTTAAGTATTAATAATATTATTTACCATTACACGTATCTCATTAGATTTAGTGAATATGAATAGGTACTTGTTTACACTAGTGTGTATAGTCGTTTCAGTAACTTCTGACTCAAACAAAGACTCTTGTAACAAAGATGAAGAAGTTTGCTCTCAAAAACACAACAAATACAGTAAAGGTTACCGTTATTTTTCACATCATCTTTTACTTATCAATTTCTGTATTAAACGAGACGTATTCTATATTAATATGATTCTTAGTTTGCTAATTTTTCATTTATACAAATGACTTATTTCATTTTCAGAAGCAAACGAAGTGTCATCAAAAATCAAAGAAAGTATTAATTTAGCTGCACAACAGTATGTGCCCTGTAAAAGCGCTAATTGTAGCTGTCATAAGTCAGTAATTGACCAAGACTTGGCCCCATTTGCCACTGGTATAACTAAAGAACTATTTAACACTGCTCGCGCAAAGGCAACAAAGTATCAGGTAACAATGGTATAATTTTATGAAAATGAAATACAACTGTTCTGCTCTCATTCTCCATCTAATGCTTTTACATCATTACACTGTGGTCTGAAATCATTGCTTGTTTCTTTCAGATAATTAATGGCAAACTGTACAGGGAGAAAGAATGTCATTTTCCAGCAAGATGTGCTGGAGTTGAACATTACTTGACAGCACTGGCATCGAAAATGCCAAATTTAGAAATAGCACTGAATACAAGAGACTGGCCTCAAGTAAACCAAGCTTGGGGGCATCCTAAAGCACCAGTATTTTCTTTTAGTAAGGTTTGTCGAATCAATCACAATAATAATTTTGATTATTACTAACAAATAAGTAATGAATATTTAAAGCTTAAAATAATTACTAATCTTTCAAAAATATGTTACAGACTAAAGATTATTATGATATCATGTATCCTGCCTGGAGTTTCTGGGAAGGAGGCCCAGCTATCTCATTATACCCTACTGGCATTGGCCGATGGGATATACACAGAATCTCAATTACAGAATCTTCTGAAAAGTCAGTGTCAATTACTTATCTTGATTCCTTTAATTAATATCATTAGCAGATATTAAATAGATTTCATTTACAGATGGCCTTGGGGAGAGAAAGAGAATAAGGGATTCTTTAGAGGGTCGAGGACAAGTGAAGAACGGGATGCTTTAATCTTGCTCTCTAGATCTGAACCTGATCTTGTTGACGCTCAGTACACAAAGAATCAGGCCTGGAAGTCTGATCTGGTATGTTTACTTATTCCCAGTCAATATGTTGTGTGGTAGCTGTGAATACATAATTATGTCTTTTGTTTTTAGGATACTCTATATGCACCAGCAGCTTCTGAGGTATCATTTGAAGACCATTGCAAGTACAAATACCTTTTCAACTATAGAGGAGTAGCTGCTAGCTTTAGATTTAAGCATTTGTTTCTATGCAAATCATTAGTATTCCATGTTGGTGATCAATGGCTTGAATTCTTCTACCCATCATTGAAACCATGGGTACATTACATTCCTATCAGCACAAAAGCCACGCAAGAAGAGATAAAGGATTTAATTATCTTTTTTAAGAATAATGACGCGATAGCTAAAGAAATCGCGGATAGAGGCTACCAACATATTTGGGAACATCTCACTGACAAAGATGTCAAATGTTACTGGAGAAAACTGTTAAAAAAATATGTAAAGCTTGTCAAATACAATGTTGTGAAAGATAATGATCTGAGATTAATATCCTAGATAAGAATTACAAATAAATCTAATATGATCTAATTGTTGTCAAAATGTTTAACAAAGGAATGTATTTTTGGCAAGTTTTTAAGTCATTCCAATTTCCAGTACACAACATTCTTTTTTTACTTAAGTAAGTTAGGCAAAAGCATTCAATAAAAAAGCAGTTTGAAATAAATGATTTTATTAATAAAATACATATTGATTTTGATTGTGATGAGCTTAAGCGTATACATATATCTCTCCATAAATCTCATGCAGTTACAAAAATATTCACATATATAAAGTTACCTTAACAAATGTATAATGTCTACAAATATATTTACTGGGATAATAAAACTTCATACAATGTTAACTCCTTGTTGGTACCATTATTGACATCGCAAATTAATGGTGATCCTTCTAACAAAAGGCTGCTACTTTATTAAAAGAGTATTATTAAAATTTAATACGCAATTCCCATTATGGCCGTTTATCAGTCTCACTGTTTCACATGAATGCACCTATTAATAAAAAATACAAATTCTTAATCATATCTAATACTTGTGCGCTCATTATATTTCTCAAAATCAGGTCTGTATTCATTATTGTTTGTTAATAGGAACATTGCATGCATGACTCGGCCATCCGATCGATCCAATTTCAACAAAACAATTGAAAATGCAAATAAAATCCAAAATACCTAATTTTACATCTAAATGTCCTTAAAAACTCCATGAACAACCAGCACCACATTTTAACTCTGAAATACTTCTGTTAATTACCTACATTAAAACCGCTGTTTTACGTTATAAAACAATCAATCTTAATCTTGTTTTCACTCACATATTTGTTAATTACTCTTTCCATATATTTATTAAAAACAAAATTGCATAACTGTCCCACATTTGTTCAGATTCAAAACACTTTGCAATGTACGATAAAAATTGGATTACTTAAAAATATATGTAGATCAACTGAAAAGGTATAAATTTCCTATCTAGTCTAGATCTTCATTGATCAGTAATAATAGAAACGTTAAGACAAAGACTCAAGGTCGTTTCACCACTGATTGATACTTAAATACGTTTACTTGGAAGACAACTTGCGCTCGAGTTGGTCAGCAATAGCTAGGAGGAAGTCTTCGGTATGTAAGTACATGCCTTCTTTAGTATTCTTCAGTCCGTGGATACAAATCACCAAGTCTTTCGTCATTTTACCGCTATCGATGCATTCAACACAAGCCTGTAATAAAAAAAAACGTGTTAACGAAACTCAAGGATATCAACCTAAAAAATTATTTCCCAAAATAAGAATAAATAATTGGTAACTTGTTCTAAAAGTCAGTCAATTCTTTACAGGTCTGCTTTAAATATATAATTCGATATCTATTCGATTACTTGCTTATTTAAAGAAGTTTTTTTGCAATTAAATACTTATTATGCAGACGATGAAACGTATCGTCACACAAAATTGTACCATAAATTATTTGCAGATCAGCAAAAAATCTAGTTAATTTACTAGATTTAGAATATCTTAATGACAAATCTTAATGGCAAAAACTAAATACTTCACTGTTCATGTGGCGGTATAATATTTTAAACAATACAAAAGTTGCTGTGATCAACTCTCGACACATGAAATAATCGAAGCTTTAACATAATATAAAGGCAGGAGTCGTACATCAGGAGTCATCGACCCAGTTCAAAAACAAGATCTACTTGTTATACGGCTTCACCCGGGACCGAGCGACTGGCATTAACGAGCCCGACGATTTTGGAGGCTACGTGACTTACTTAACAAAATCGAAAACTCGATGGCTTTTTTTATCAATAGACTTTATCAACCTTATCTAAATTAGATTTAAGAGCCAGAAATTACCTACTTCGATAATATTAATTAGCCTATTTATGACGTGCATACAACTGCAGTTATCATATTATTAGAAAGGGTGGAGCCTCGAAACTGATTTACTTACTGCATTCTATTTGATAAGCATGTTTTCTTAGAGATCTTAGATTATTTGAGTTGGCAAAAATCTTATCTACTATCATAATATTTACGAATCGTTTTGAAGGTGAATTTCTTTTTCTTATATAATCACATTCAAAGAACATAATGGGACAATATCACTCATTCAAACTGAATAGTTTATTTTAACTTTTTATATTATTTGCCGCAACCAAAAAGACTACATCGTTTAACAAAGAATCTTATTATATAGAGAATCGATATGTTACTTGGTGTCTCTATAGTTACATATAAACAAAATAAACGACTGATTTATTTCAGTGGTATAATTGATTTGGTAATGTTAATTGTTTTTTTTTATTATTATTATTTCGTCGTGTTTATTATTAACAAGTATTACTACAAAAAACACACCAAGATATGAACAAGATTTGAACCTGTTTTTAAGTACCTAATCAAATAAAGTACGATTCGTTATATAAAATAATAATTATTTGTCCTTGGCTTTGTCCAAGCTACGTAGGTTGGCGTCTCCGACGCTAAACATAACCTAAATATTGCGGTGTTCTCTTTTCAATATTTAATCAATTGTCTATAATTTCAACGACTCCACTTTCTATTTCAACGTTCTCAAAAAAGACATGTAAAAGTGATAAAATATCCTATTTGCAGAATAAATGATTTCATTCCATTCCATTTCAAAGTTATAAAAAAAATTCTTACATCTTCAAGTGCCAGTGCGAACTTCTCGAGTTCAGGAGTGTCATCGAGCTTGGCACGGTGTATGAGGCCCCTGGTCCAGGCGTAGATAGAGGCCACAGGGTTGGTGGAGGTGGGCTTGCCCTGCTGGTGCATGCGGTAGTGGCGGGTCACCGTGCCGTGAGCAGCCTCGGACTCCACCGTGCGACCGTCCGGACACATCAGAACTGATGTCATCATGCCCAACGAACCGTAGCCCTGGATAACATAGTGTTATTAAACAACCTATTTCGAAGCGATCGACATATTAGACGACGTTCTTCTGAATGCTTTTTACAAGTTAAAAGTTTCGAAAGCTTTTTGTGAAGCAACTGAGTTTTATGTAAAGAAGAATCGTATAATAAAGTTCCAAAATGCGCCTATGAGATATTGCGCCGACTATATGTATAAGTTGTTAAATTTAAAAATAATATCTCTGCTTCTGACAAAAACTGATTTAGCAACATTATCAATGCAGTGGCATGGCTTGCCGATAAGCCGAGTTAGCTATGCGACGCGCCCACAACCATCAGCCATATCTGTTCTTAATAGCTGCTTAGTTCAAAATTGATAAATTATCATTTACGAACTTTTATTTTTAGGTAATAAACCGATAGACCTACAAACAACTAACATATACTGCAATTATTATCTTATCAATATATAAAAGTTTTTAACAATTCTAATAAATAACATACAATGACAACAAATTCTCTATGATTATTTAGAGCAAAGCTATCGTTCGCAAATGAATTCACGTTTATCGGGAACAGACAAACGGGTCAAACACACATAATGTTTATTAGTTTTATTGTACTCGTTATCTGTATACAAGGTATATAGGTCAATTGCTTTATAGTTCTTTTCATATATATTTTTCATCGGAAAACTATTTCATTAGGCCTCGCTAACACTGCTCCACTTATTTATTAATTTTGTAACCATTTCGAATTTCGTGAAACAATTATTCAAAAATCGCAGCTATGAGTATAACCAGCTATAACATAATGAATTTGGCCATTCGTGGGTGTGCGCATCGCTTATCAACAGTAGTTGCTCGCAGATAGTCTATAAAACGTTAACATTCGGTACGAAAATTACGACGCTTAGATTGACAGTCATAATGATTAATGAAAATATTTTTTTTACAAACCTGTGCTACCACGTCCGACTGGACGTCACCATCGTAGTTCTTACACGCCCACACGAACCCGCCCGAGCCCTTGATGGCCTGCGCAACCATGTCGTCGATCAACCGGTGCTCATACCATATCTTTGCATCTTCGAATTGCTTCTTATAATCACTAATGACAAAAACAAATACAATTTTTAAGATAGGATCACATTAATTATGATATACGTATTATGAGTTCAACGGAATTAAACTTTAAATTATATTTATTCTTACCTCTGATAAATTTCTTCGAAAATATCCTTGAAACGACCATCATAACGCTTCAAAATTGTGTTCTTAGTAGACAAATATAAAGGCCATTTCTTCTGCAATGCCACCTGATTAAATACAATACACACATTTAATGAACATGCATATTTATGACTGAAATGCATATATCTAAACAGGTCCGATATGTTCGCAATGAGATTCATTGAAGCAAGGTCGCGGCGACCGAACAATTAAACTCATCAGCTCGTGCGTCATATCGTTTACAAATATATTTTTCTTAAATTAAAGTTATTGTTTTATAAACAGAGCGATATCGTTATAAAATACACGCGTCAAAAAACTATGATAAGCCTCTTTGGGTCCGGGTTAAGCGGATCAATAAAAAACTGCTCGAAATGAACTGTTATTTTATTATTATTGTTGTAAAAATAGCAGGCTCTCCTTCATGGCAAGATGAAGAAGCGATACTCAATACTTTATTGCTTCCATAGTATACATATATAGTAAGCAGGATTGATGATGAAAATGCTAAAACCCTGATCCGTGTATTTTTCGCTTATTACCAAATTCAAAACACATGCAAGTTAATAAAAGTAATGAAATTAAGTAATACGAACCTGGAAACTGGAGTGAGCGAACGCGCGAATGGACTCGTCGGTGTTGTACATGGCCATAGCAATTCCAGGGCTTTTGAAGTTGTACAAGGGCCGCCTCTCTACAGTTCCATCTTCAGCTGTGTAGACCAATTCAACCTATTCCAACATTAACAAATCATGAAATATATTTGTTTTTTAATCTATTATCATCAATTAGTTAGCTTAGGGTAAGGTTTTACCTTTCCTGCCTTAGGTATAACCAAGTCTTGTGCCTTGTACTGGTCTCCATGCGCGTGACGACCAATAACCATAGCTTGAGTCCACCCGGGGACGACGCGGGGAATGCTTTTGCAAAGGATGGGCTCACGGAACACAGTACCGCCGAGTATGTTACGAATTGTACCATTAGGACTCAGCCACATCTTTTTCAACTTGAATTCTAAAAAGTTTATGTTTATTTATTATATATTATTTAGATATTCTCATCATTAATACTACTATTATTGTGTATTTTATGAGTCATTACAATTAATTACTGTCTGTGAACTTGCATGACTCCATTAATGCAAGTTGTTAATTAAACAGAAATTTATCTGAGGGTTTTACTCTGACTTAATTTACCAGAAAATGCACTATATACATACATTGTATATAGTGCACTGTATTAAAGATGCTGTTAAGCAAAAAGCTTCTGTTCTTAGTTCTTACCTTCAACTCGCTGTTCATCAGGAGTAATGGTAGCACACTTGATACCAACATTGTGCTTAAGGATAGCATGAGCAGCATCAATAGTGACTTGGTCATTAGTGGCATCTCGGTGCGGCAGCCCCAAGTCATAGTACAAGCAGTCCAACTATTGACAATTAAGGTATTATAGCTATCAATATGATTCAAAAAATGTCTTATGGAGTGCCAATCAAGGGGTTTTAGTATAATAAATAAACTATAAAATAATAATGAACTTATCTCTGCCAAATAAAGCCTTCTTTCTAAATGGGCAAAAATTAAATTGATTGCCTTGCTCAAACCGATGTAATTATATTGCAAAACAGTTTTACACACATCCAACATTATTTCAAGATGTGAGAGAATGATATTACAGAAGCAAATAGTAACATTGGCATACTAAAACTTTGATAAGAGATGTAAGGATCTAATACAAAGATAACGGTACTGTATACATTATATTTGGGTAAATATACTTGTTTAAATAAAGATTTCTCTAGAGGGCTTACCTTGACATAGGGGAATATAAGTTTCTCTTTGATCATTGACCAAATGATGCGGGTCATTTCATCACCATCCATTTCAACAACAGGGTTTTTAGCCACAACCCTCTTTGCAGTTGCATCTAAAAGTAACATGGACATATATATATACAGCACCAAGTCTTATGAAAAACTTATGAATTCTGCACATTGCATAAAAACTTCATCATAAATGTTATAACATAGCGTAGCAGTAACAAAGGAACCTTTTAAGATTACATTATGATAAAAAATAAAAATGTAACATTTTAGATTAAAAAATCTGCAAGTTTTGATGATTGAATGAACATCATTGAACAGATGTTGCGATAAATTCACGTCTCGGTACTTCCAAACAGTAATTAGGTCGTCAATTTATTAGCAGCTGGCCTAGTTTTATGGCATGACTAGAGAAATTAAAGTGCTTAAAAAAAGTTAATTTTAAAAGTTAATTCTTTGAACTGCACTTTGCATAGGCCAAAGTTCCAATTTTACTCATAACGTGAAATTATAATTACTGAAAGAACAAGTAGCTAATTATGGTGATATCATAATGAGAAATGCAAATAAAACTCTTTTAATTCATAACTTAGGTCCGAATTAGGTAAAAGCATCACATAGTTACCTAACCAATAAACTAGTCAAAGATAAATAATGTTACTTACAATTTCGGGGTTTAATAACATTAAGTTCGGTTATGTATTTAAACAATTTTCTGCTGTTGTTTCCAGCCATGTTTTAAATAATTATGTACGTGGCGTTTTTGTTTTAAATTAATCACGCCTGCTAACACTTTCACACGATCAGACAGACAAAGTCAGGCAACTACTCGACTGTTAAGTCAAAGCCGCCGGCTGAACTTGTGTATGAAAATGAGTGCCGTGAACATAGTCGGTAGTCGAGATAAAATACATGCATAATGTGTATAATAGTGTCGTGACAACTTCACAGGTTGTATCGTTGAAATGAACACTTGTGAAGAGGCAAAAAGTAAATTTATTTATGTTGTAGAAGGGCTGAAAAAAACTTTTAAATAATTGTAAGAAAACACTTGAGTTGAGACACGATTTCACACGATAATGGGCGAAGAAAAGTCAGTTGCAATTTATTTACGCTTCCGTCTATTATAAATTGAAGGCAGAGTAATTATTGTAACGCAATCCAAACATTATGGATAATAAACCACTCCGCCCCTAAGATGACCCACTGACCAAACCAACACTAAATGATACATCAACAATTTATTCTTTTAATTCTTTGTCCTTTTTCAACCGACTTCAAAAAAAGGAAGTTCTTAGTTGGTACTGTAGTCTGTATTTCATATTAATTGTTTGTAATTTCATATTTTCGTACTGGAGGCAACGATTTTGTTGGATTTCGTGAACGAGTTCATAGGATCCCATAAAAAATCATCAAGTTTAGCTTAGCACTTGTTTGTATGTTTTAGTTGTTAAACATGTTTGCACATAATAAAAAGCACAAAATAAGATGTGTACACCTTAGTTCTTGTGAAATAAGAGTTTATCAATATTTATAGTATAGTTAATTATATACATTAATAAATTATATACTTATAAATAATTATGAGTGTTGTCCTAAATAAGAATACTATTGTTTTTTTTATAAGGTTGAAGTAATGAGTTATGATTAAATAAATTGCTTTTTTCCGAAGTTTTCACACATTATTTAAAAAAAATAGAAATTCGATACTTCAGAGCGTACGCTTCACATCACTAAAAGTGCAAAGCAAGCTCAAAACGCTAGTGTGCATGATAATAATAATTCTACTATCGTGGTAGTGTAACAAAAGATTTAGATTTTTCAAAAATGTATCATAATAATATTAAAAAAAATATTTCTAACATTAACATTATCTGGACGGATAGCTGAGTGGTTGAGGTCATCACATCAAACCCACTCTACGCGACGTGTCGCGGCCCGCGGGTTCGACCCCCACGTAGAACAAGCATTTCTGTGATCTACGAATACTAGTTCTAAGTCTGGGTGTCTTTGTGCATGTGATTTGTATGTTTGTTAACCCCCCGCGACAAGGATTAAATTCCTTAGTAGGGGTGTCGTTTTTAAAGAAGAAAAAAAAATCTAAATATTTTAAATTACTCATGCGATCTTAAGGAATTTTCTTTAATCTTTCAGAATTTATGAATATTTAAACTATTTCATTTACGTTTAGTACAATGCAGGTTTTAAATATAGCAACACATTTATCAGAATGTTACTGGTTGGTCGGTTGCGCCGGCGCATCTTGTAAGAAACAGAGTGTCACGCACAGCACACAGCCAAGCCAGCCAACTTTTACAGGCCTTTTGGCTAGGCTAAGGCGCGCGGCGGTTCTTTACTTGTCGGTGTGGTGTGTCATTATTGTTATCGAAATTAAAATCGAGTTGGTGAATGCTTAGTTGCCAGCTCTATCATCGCACTTCGCAGTAGCGCCGGGTTTGGGGCACGCCGGGCCGCGGTTGTTGTGATATTTCCAACGTTTCGAACAAATAGTATCTTTATTTTAATAGAATCTTCTTTGTTGCCCCCAAACCTCTAAATCTCAAACTTGGTGATTTTAGTTATTATTCAATGCAAAATCTGAAAAAACTATTAAAATATACTCATCAATAAAAAGGACAATAACCGGGTTTGTCTTAAAGCCTGAAGGAGAGACAATTTTATAATAAAAATCGTTATTAAAAGTAAGAACAGGTCCAGTGTCTGCTGCCTTATCTAAAAGCCGGTTTCCAGAAGGTAATTTACTTTTGCATGCACTTTATATAATAGAACGGTACAATTTTTGGTAATTTCTGAGGCATACAATGCCGCTACATTGTAGAACGCCCAATAATTAGGAGCAGCGAATTAAAATAGTTCGTTTCTGTAAATTGCGTGCTATTTTTAGTGTGTATCTATTTGACCTACTTTATAATCGGAATCATAAAAAGTAAAAATCATATTATCGTGTTTTGTTTTTAATCATTAGTAGGTAAGCACTCGAATAATTAAAACTGTTTGTGCGTTTTGTAGCTACTAATAAATGTTTATCAATAAATCAAAATTTTAAGATGTATTCCATGTTTCCTGTAACCAAATAAAAATAACTAGCTACCTAAACGGCTAGTTAACAATAAATAAAAATATTGCTATCTTCTATCGTATTATTTGACAACTTCAATTTAAACACCATGCCATGATATTTGTCCTACAATTATTAAATATCTATCTGATTTGATTATTTTTTTGATTGAGATAAGTGGCTTATCTTGTTTTTCTTTAAAATGCATTGATAAACCATATGGTGTAAAATTGAACAGCAGATATAAAAAGCCAGCCTATAAATGTTCTACTGCTGGGCACAGGCCTCTTCCCACACATGGAACATTTGATTACTGACCAGCACACAAGCTTACTGCGGGTTGGTGTTGTTACTTATTGCTGGGCATCTTGTGCACCAAGGGTCCAAATTTTTCACTGTGTTCTGTGCCATTCAATCAGTCTAACAACTCACCTAGTTCAGAAGTCTTGGAGTTATTGCCGTTAATGGTAGTTAATGGAACCGTCCAGTAGTTATTGCCTGATAGTTTGCACTCCAGGAGCATGTAAGAAGCATGTGTGTTGGTAATAATAGATTCCAGTATTTAGAATCCAGCTTTCCTCATGTCACCATTTCTCAGTAGAATCTTGGAATATTTAACATGGTACTTTGAACATCTTATATTAGTACTTTGCCTGTATTAGGATGGAGTATTTCATTTGTTTTTCTGTAACTACACATTATAGTCTCAATATTTATTTGTCCTTTTGTAGCGTAAGTCAAAATGAGTGGGTCTGTAAGGCTGCTACAGGCCTGCAAGCTGCTGCCACGCTCATGGCACTTTCGACTTTCAAGCTCCTCCTCTGCATCTGCACCCCCCACTCCAGGGGTGCCATATACTAAACTTAGTATAGGTATACCTAAAGAAATTTGGGGCAATGAAAGAAGGTACATAATACATAACAATAATATTTGATAAAATATGAAATCAATCAATTAGTCCTGTGTGTGTTTCATTGTATAATAATTTTGCAGAGTCGCAGTTGTACCTGCAGTAGTTAGCAAACTAGTAAAGAAAGGTTTTAGTGTCAATATAGAAGAGAATGCTGGAGCCTTAGCCAATTTCCCTAATAAGACTTATGAAGAAGCAGGTGCCAAAGTAACAAGTTTAAAGGACACTTTTCAATCTGGTAATATCCTAAAAATACAATAGTCACTCCTTTTGATTATAAGCAGTAATGAGGTCTAAAATGAATTTAATGTTTTCAGACATAATTTTAAAGGTTCGTCCTTTAGTAGACAATGAAGTACCTAATGTAAGAGCAGAAGGCACACTCATATCGCTACTATATCCAGCACAAAATCAAGATCTGATTAAAAAACTGGCTGCTAAAAATGTCAATGCATTTGGTAAGATATGCTTATTATCTCGTATTTTGTTTATGATAAAATTTAAAGTTCATAATAAGTAATAATAAATTGTTTTTGTAGCTATGGATTGTATTCCTCGAATTAGCAGAGCTCAGGCATTTGATGTCCTTAGTTCAATGGCCAATGTGGCTGGATACAGGGCTGTGATTGAAGCTGCGGCGCATTTCCCACGATTCTTTTCAGGTGAGATAAGACATCTATATTATGTGAAAACACTTTGAAAACCAAAAGTTTTAAATTATTTCAATTTTTATCGAAAACAAAAATGTTCTTAATGCAGTCACTGGTTTCCTTGTCCAAATCGCACGCCACGTAGCAGTAAGTTATATACAATCAAATTAATTTTATTGGTCACCATAGTTGTTTTAGTTGTTTATTATAGCCCCTTATCTGCTTCGAATTTGGTAAGGCCTGCAGTGAATTGATACGGACTAGTAGATTATGACGTTGAATTGGCAGTTATATTTAGTATCAACTGAATGCGTATTATGGTTTCTTATTGCTGTAATAATAGAACATAAAATAGTTTTTTTTTTATTGAAGTACTTTGTCGCTTATCGACAACACCGTTCTAATTATTACAAGAAGCTTAAATTTACGACACAATAAAATAAAAAAAGAACAATTACCTACGACACAAAAAATAAAATAAAAAAAATCAATTCACTTCTACCTAACGCCCTGTCCAATATCTTATATATTCTCATAATGGACAAGCCAAAACACTATTTACAAAACCCACACAGCAACCAAAGCTATTTCGCCTATAGGCTTCACCCCGGACACATTCCACCAAGATCTGTTGCACATCCTCTACTGTGCCACAGTCTGGACAGTTGGGCGACGGGACCTTTTTCATGAGGTGTGCAAACTTCCTCGATGGAACATGTCCAGAACGAAGCCAAAGGGCAGTCGTCACTATTCTCTTATTAACCAAATTGGAGTTAAACCACGGAAAGGAAGATATCCGTGGATTAACATTCCGATACCAAACGCCCTTATATTTAGAACGGTCCTCGAAGTATTCCTACCATAAATGTAAACATGCTAATCTAACGGTCGCAAAAATTTCAGAATACATTGTAAGAATATTCAAAAGAATACCTTCCGTTATAGCTTGTTTTGCCAAAAAATCTACCTCCTCATTGCCCCTCATACAAACATGCGACGGAATCCACTGTAGCCGGATTTGATAAAAGGCTGCAGATCCAAAATATCATATAAAATATCATACGCTACAGGCAAACCACCAGCATGCGATGTATAGCGAAGCAAATGCTCCAAGGCACTTTTAGAATCAGTCAGAATGACGACCTTACTAAGCTGACAGGATTTAATGTATGAGAGAGCTTCCGCTATTGCAACTAATTCAATATGTATTATCGAAACATTTGAACTAATTTTGAATTTAGCACCAATTCCGACCATTAATCTAAAAATGCTGCGCCACCTATAGACTGCTCCTTAGAGCCAGAAGTAAAAAAAAATGTAAAAATCAGAATAAGTATTATTTATAAAAGACACACAAATACTATTTAGATGATATTGATTATAACTACGCTTAGGACGATCTATAGCAGGAATACTTGGGTGGATTACATCTAGTAAGTCTATATAAATACCCATGTATCTAAGGAAATCATTTGGACTTGGTTACTATAATAAACATAAATATTACGATAATGTAACATAAAATATTTGAAAACTGACCATAAACTTCATATTTGTCTACCCCTGAAACCAGCAGACATCAGCAGGTCATTGCTAAGACTTGTAAAACGCCAGTGAGATAACAGTCAAAACTTCTACCAATTTGCATTAACTGTCTTGACCAGGGCATTTAAGCTGATGTTGTGTGATACAGGCCAGATGACGGCTGCGGGCCGTGTGCCGCCGTGCCGTGTCCTGGTGGTGGGCGGCGGCGTGGCGGGGCTGGCGGCGGCGGCGCAGGCGCGCTGCATGGGCGCCGCCGTGCGCGCCTTCGACACGCGCCCCGCTGTACGCGAGCAGATCGAGAGTCTGGGCGCACAGTTCATCACTATGGAAATGAAGGTCAGAGAGCGCCCGTGACCCAATGACCCAAGCATATCACTTGACAATGCTTTATATTTATTTATTTCGAGTTTAAGTTTTAAGCGATAATAAATTATGTCTCCAACCAACAGTTCTGCACACAAATAATTCGTGGTAGTGATCACAAACAGGTGACGCTCCAATACGTCGATTACAACGATGTTTGAAAAATATTTATATGATGTTCTCTTTAAGAGTTGAAGTATGCCGTTTTTGTGTTGCGAACTGTAAATTTTCAACCAATAAATACACCTGAGCAAATAAAGTATATATTTAATGGTGACTCTTATACCCTTACTTTAATGTTGGTGAAATGGAAACAAGTGTGACACATGAGATACATTGTATAAAGATAGACAATAACTAGAGTGCGGTCAAAGTATGCGTATCACGTACGTTACATAACCGCAGGCTCGGTTGATACGATGTGTCCACGTGTAGCGTGTAAACCCCGCTATGTTTGGTCATTAAACTTGTGCTTATGACCCTCTTTGTTTACAGAGGTGGGTGTACCCTAATCCTAGTGGTTGGGGTGCAGCATCCACCCTGGCCTTGGCTGCTATCGCCAATGGTAATTTTCCAGATCAAATGACACGTTGTAGTTCTAGATCGTAGTCACGTAATATTTATTCATTTAATTTGTATCATTTGTTTTGTTTCTCTAAATAATCTTGTTTAAATTGCAACATACAATGCACTAAACCTTGACAAGTGTTACGTTATCTTGACGTGATATTATACTTTATTTTCTTTTAATTTACTTCGTGTATTAATTACTGCATGCACATACACCGGTTATTTGAATGTTTAGTTTTATCATGTTATGAAATTTAAGTATTTGATTCAACGTGACCTTTACAATCTTCATCTTCAATGTTAACTAAAAATATGTTATGATTTTACATGATACATATTGTAACATTTTTAAACAAATTCTGTCACTCCCCAAAATTAAAAGACAGGTTTAACGACTTTTAAATCGTCTTGTAAAGTTGTGAACCTTGAAAGTATAAGTAGAACAATTAATAGTAGAACACTGCATCTTATATTGCTGCAATTTTAATTTATTTTGTTACTGGTAATTAATTTAAGGGATAATTATACCAATCATTTCGCGCTTAAAATAATGCTATTGACGATTCACAAAGGATTAAATTTGAATACAAATCAAACCAAGTAGGAATGCTAACTTATTTTTAAACTCGTTTGTTATGTAGCATCAAAACATGTTGTAGGTAGGTAGGTTGTATATTTATTAGTTTGCTTGGCAGCGTTCTGGAAGTTCAATGACCGAAATTGATGTGATTTTTTTGCGTCGTTTAGGAGGAGGGCGCCGGAGAAGGCGGGTATGCCAAAGAGATGAGTCAAGAGTTTCTGGATGCCGAAAGGGCGTTACTGGGTAAAGAGGCCAGGACTTCTGATGTCGTTATCAGCACTGCTCTCATTCCCGGGAAGCCCGCGCCAATACTTATTCTAGAGGTAATGCCCCAGTAATAAACGATGAATTTGAATTCCACACAAGGCACGTATGATCTTAATTAGGTTTAATTGCATTATTATCTGTGTGTAAAAGATAAGTCTTTCTAAGGCCGATACGGCGTAGGTATTTAACTACACGAGTCTTATCATGAATTATTGTATTTTTTTAATTACATACATGTTAAATATGCAGTTCTTAAGAACACAACTTAAGCTCTGCCTTCGCGTAAACGGACAACTCGGTTACATTATGTACAATGACTTAATATAAGATTGCATAAAATGTTTACTATTCGTGATAAAGATGTCGTCTCTTGGTAAATATAGGGCAGTTATGTGTTGATGTTGAGGTATCTATACATATCACCATGTAGTTGATTTTCTTCTATTATTTGCGAATGCATATCAAATGACATTCAGCTCTCAATAAGCTAAAATAGCCATTGATTGTTCAACAAATTTTAACTATGCTGATTGAATACTGCTAAAATTAATGGAAATACAAGGTTTTAATGATTCAATATGTTCATATTTATCAATAAGGTCAATAGCCCCTTTGAAATATTTTTATACTTTTAGGATGTGATTGGCTATTTTTGAGTCTGTTATAAATTAGTGTGTTGTTATAAATTAATAGGATGCCGTTCGTGATATGGCTCCCGGTAGCGTCATTGTAGACTTGGCCGCGGAAATGGGCGGCAACATACAGACCACGAAGAAGGGCGAGATCACCAAGGTCCACGGAGTCACACACATCGGCCTCACAGACTTGCCCAGCAGGATGCCTGCACACGCGTCAACCTTATACGCTAATAATATATCTGGTTTCCTGTTGAGTTTAGGTGAGAATTTAAAACGGAGAGGAGAATTTTGTCGGCTAATAAACTATATTGAAATTCAAATTAGCATATCAAGTTATAAGCTAAAAAGCTTTTGGCTTGACCAAAATAAAAACACTATAAGTAAACAGAAAAGTTATTACATCAAATAATATGAATATAAAAAGCTATTGAGTGCCACATATTACGGACCAAAACGTTATCGGTTTAAGGTTCCAATTCGCTTGTGGGAGTTCTGGGTAATATAAATACTTGTTTTCTTTACGCCGTTTTATTTTCTTAAATGATAGTTTATTTACTTTATTTTATAGTCAACCATGTTATGCCAGAATCTTGTGTATGTGTGAAAGTGTTTAGTGAGTTTATATTATTTATTTTTACTTGTGCATGTGTGTGCAACCTAAGATTGACAATAAACTATCCTTATAATAGTTTATGAAACACGTACTACTATTACCTAGAACTCCCAAAAGATAAATTGAACCTTAAACTTGATAACATTTGGGCTCGGAAAACATATTATGTAGCAAGACTAGCAATGAATACTTTTTTATGATTATTTTAATATTAATTGAGAGAACACCTTTTTTGTTCCATTTTAAAACAATACTACTTTAACTTTGGAGCTGTATTCAAATTTGAGGTAATAGACGTCTATTTTATGTTATTTGTCTCTTAGGTTCAAACGACCACTTCCACATCAACCTAGAAGATGAAGTGACCCGCGGTGCCATCGTGCTGAAGGCTGGCGAGCTGCTGTGGCCCGCGCCGCCGTCGCCGAGCATGGCGCCCGTGCAGGCCGCCGCCAAGCCCACCGCTGTAGCGAAGCCTGAACCGCCCAACCCCTTCAACGTCACCTTAAAGGATTCTTTCTTATACTCTACAGGCATGTCACGAAAATTCATGTTAGATCCATGCAAAAGTACAAATACTCATCTCGGTCAAAACCGATTAATGTTTTTCTCACAGCTTAATGAAATAAAGTCACCTATACTCTCACTAATATTTATATAAGTTAACAAATATATAATAATTTAATGTTGCCACAGGAATGGCCAGTTTGATTGGTCTAGGAATGGCGTCACCTAATCCTGCATTCACCACTATGACAACAACCCTTGCTTTGTCAGGTAAATATACTAAGTATATTAAGTTATTATTGACTAAAAATACATATATTTCTATTCCCCAATAAGCATCATATTTGTTTTGGTTTATTTGATATCTTATGCTTTGAACTTTGAACAGAGCTGGATTTTGTATTTTCAAAATGTGGTGAAAATATTTGTGCATTGGGAGAGCGAAAACCTCTCTCCACGCGGAAACATAATGACAGTAATTTCCCTCTTTAGAATATTTAACTAATTATTTTGTATTATTTGCGGTGTACAGGTGTGGTGGGATACCACACGGTGTGGGGCGTGGTCCCAGCGCTGCACTCTCCGCTCATGTCCGTCACTAACGCCGTGTCGGGTATCACTGCTGTCGGAGGTCTGCTGCTGATGGGCGGCGGCTATGTGCCCGAGACTCCAGTGCAAGTAAGTCTATAAGTGTTAAAGTTTTATTTTCCCAAAAAGTTTTTTGGCAATAAGTCCGTTAAATTCAGGGATATATCGGCCTTACGTAATATTATGCCTCAATTAAACGCGTTTTTAGGATGTGCGCGCAAGGAGCATACTGCGTTTGTTAATTACGCCTGCATGTTTTCTCAATAGCTGTAGATTTTTTTCACGATAGCTTTATTGTTCTAAATATTTTATGTAGTTTAAACCACAATCCATTTCACACAACAAGGATTTCTCGGTGTAACTCTCTTCTAAAGAATCTTTTATCGTATTGTAGCAGCTAATCTCATTCAGCATTACAACAATTATGTCTGTTTCCCTAATAATAGTTTTCTATTTCCTGCAGTGGTTGGCCAGCACAGCAGCGCTAATATCATTCGTGAACGTGTTCGGTGGATTCATGGTCACGCAGCGCATGCTTGACATGTTCAAAAGGTATAACAACAATGTGCATTTATGTTCAAGCGCGAAGCAGAACAAAGACTAATTGAAACTAATAAGTATACTTAATGAAAATAGAAACGTTTTGTTTTTGTAATCACGATTGGTACAATTTAGGCCCGGTGACCCGCCAGAATATGGTTACCTGTACGGTATTCCTGCGGCAGCCCTTCTTGGTGGATACGTCACAACAGCTATGCAGGTAATTATGAGACAGTTCTTATCTTTATCTTCACAATATGATCGGAACCTTGAACACTGCGTAGTTATACGTAAATTGAATACAGCAAAAGAGGGAAATAGTTGTTTATATTGTCTTCTTTGTAGGGTTTCGATGAAGTTCACCAGATGGCGTATCTAGCCTCGTCACTGTGCTGCGTAGGAGCATTGGCCGGATTAAGCTCTCAGACCACTGCTCGCAAAGGCAACTACCTTGGAATGGTAAGTTATTACAAGACTATAATAAAATAAAAGATAGAAAAGTGATATTGCAACCAATGATTAGAAAAGGCATACATAACATTGTAATTATAAGTGCACGTAGCTACAGACTCGGCCCAAGCCCCGCTCATTGTAATCTTGATGACGTTAGCCCATATCTACCGATCATTGTAAAGGCATTGAGACAGAAATGAATTTAATGACAAAATTCCTGAATCAATAATTTTCGAATCTTCTATAGTCATGGTTTCTTTTAGATTTCTAGGTAACAAATTTATCGCTCAAAGATGCAGTAATTTTGGAGGCAATTCAGTTATGATTTTAAATTAAACAGCTTTTCTTTTTAAGTCTGAAGTAATGCTATCAAAACATAACACAGTCATATTTTAACGTGGCAACTTGGGTTCAGCTCGTCACTTGATACCTTGATGAAACTTTAGTAATATGAGGTTGCAAATACATGTTATATATTAACAAAAATATTTAAGCCGAATAAGTGACCAAACATATATTTTTTAGATTGGTGTAGCGGGCGGTATCGCCGCAACTTTGGGAATGCTCACCCCTAGCCACGCTGTATTGGCGCAAATGTTGGGCGTAGCTGGTATTGGAGGTCTTATTGGCGGTACTATTGCCAAGAAAATTGAGATTACCGATCTCCCACAACTTGTGGCTGGATTTCACAGGTACTATTTAAAACCATCAATATTTTATTGATATTAAATGTTTACACAACAATTAGAATATTCTGAATCGTGATTATGATGTATTTTTCAGTCTTGTGGGAATGGCTGCCGTTTTAACATGCCTTGCTACGTACATGCACGATTTCCCTGCGATGGCGCTGGACCCCACGGCCGCTACCTTAAAAACTTCCCTTTTCCTTGGTACCTACATCGGTGGTATTACATTCACGTAAGTATTATAGAAGAAGGAGGCTCACCCCTAGTTCCATAATTTTAATTAAATGAAATTCTGTTTCTGGTTTTTGCTTTTTCGCCAACCAATCGCATTGCCTAACTGAGATTAAACTGAAGAGTGCTATAGAACTGTAAATGATGTATAATATTGCAGTGGGTCCCTGGTAGCGTACGGCAAGCTGCAGGGCTCGCTGTCGTCGGCGCCGCTGCTGCTGCCGGGGCGGCACGCGCTGAACGCGGGGCTGCTGGCGGGCGCGCTGGGCTGCGGCGGCGCGCTGCTGGCCTTCCCCGACGTGCCGGGCCTGCCGCTGCTGTCCGCCGCCGCGGTGCTCAGCGGCATCCAGGGGCTCACGCTGACCGCTGCTATTGGCGGTAAGATTAATATTTACCTATTGTCTATGTATAGTATACAAAGTTCCAAATTGAGTGACGAAGAAACATACTGAATGAAATGTTTTGATGTTGCTTTACACCGAATGGTTATAGCGGGAGAGGAATAGTGGTTCACCTTTTTTATACTATGTGTAACAATATAAACGCACGACCTTGAAAGCTGTCATTATACATATCATTATGAACAACTTACTGTTAACACGTGGTAGATAGCGGAATTGGTAAAAGAATAGGAAAAAATAACCTATGCATATAGTGACTTATTCAACTAGTCCTAGTTACGAAACTATAACAAAGTAGAATCGTGCTCATTATTACTGTTTCCAGGTGCTGATATGCCCGTGGTGATCACAGTACTAAACAGTTACTCTGGATGGGCACTGTGCGCTGAAGGGTTCATGCTTAACAACTCCCTGATGACCATTGTTGGTGCTCTTATCGGCAGCTCTGGTGCTATCCTATCGTACATTATGTGCAAGGTACTACTTCCTTTAATAGTCATTACTCCCGCCAATAAAGCTAAGCGAAGTTAAAATAAATTAATCTTTTCTCAAAATAAATATTCATTTAACTAATTAATAAACCACTAAAATTTTGACTAACAGTCATGAAAACGTCTTACTTTAAAAGGCGTGTCGGTCATCTGTTGTCCTCGAAAGAAAAGATTTTTAACGGTTTTTCATTTAAAATTTAATTTTGAAATTAAAAATTAACTGTGTTTATAGGCAATGAACAGATCTTTACCGAACGTAATTTTGGGAGGGTATGGTGTCACGAGCAGTGGCTCAGCTCGTCCTACTGATGCTACTCACACCGAATTAAACGTCGACTCCGTCGCTGAGCTCATTCACCGCGCCTCGAACATCATTATCACACCTGGTACGTAAGCGTGTAATTACGCTGCCGTCAATTAAAAAACACTAAAATTGTATTCATGTAGTTATGTAATATTTATTTATTTACTTTTCACAGGTTACGGTCTCTGCGTAGCTAAAGCACAGTACCCTATTGCCGAACTAGTCGATATTCTGAAAGGTATTGGCAAGAAGGTTCGCTTTGCTATACATCCCGTTGCAGGTAATTATAAATATGATCTACGCATTCCAATCAGATTTGTGTTGAAAAATATAATAGTTAATTAACGCAATGGTATTTTCTAGGGCGTATGCCGGGACAATTGAATGTTCTGTTGGCTGAGGCTGGAGTACCTTATGACGATGTTTTTGAGATGGAGGAAATTAATGATGAATTCCCTGAAACCGACCTTGTATTGGTTATTGGTAAGACCTTTTCGAAAGATTTTTTTAGAAAAAACGACAGTGTTATCGTAACTGAAAATAAACCTTGTTGCTTTTGTTTAGGGGCCAACGACACCGTAAACAGCGCCGCCGAAGATGACCCCAACTCGCCTATCGCTGGTATGCCAGTGCTTAAAGTCTGGAAAGCAAACCAGGTAAATTATTGTTGAATGACACTAACGTTATTATCTACATCAGTTGCATGCTTACAAATAAATAAATAACTGAAGTGTTCGCATTAGACCTACAAGCGTTATCTTTAATTTTAGGTGGTAGTAATGAAGCGGTCGATGGGTGTTGGCTACGCCGCAGTAGACAACCCAATTTTCTACAACCCCAACACAGCCATGTTGCTTGGAGACGCCAAAAAGACTTGCGATTCGCTGCTCGACCGCATCAAACACCTTTGTGCTTAAGTAAGCCCACGTACGAAATTTATTTGCACACAGTAGATTATTATTGCAAGTAATATGAAAGTTTTTAGCTAAGAAAACCAGAGGTATTTTTTCTACAAGGCCTGTGGTATATTTTTTTATTATACAGCTGAAGCTAAACTTAGTTTGACATTATTTTGTAAAAGATACAATCATCACAAGTAGGGCGTCACGAGTATAAACATAGTGATGTTATCTGCTAAATTAATTAAGTGCAATGCTGTTACGGTACTACAATTTAATTAATAGTTTATATTAACTAATTAGTGGTATCATCTGCATCCTGCACGTGTTTTCCGTATTAATGCTATTCAAATTATACGTGGTCATTGCAATTTAAACTATAAGACTGTGAATTATTATATCGCCATCTTAAATCTAAGCTAGGAAGAAAAGTTTTGTTACCTTTCTTGATAAGTACAATCTAAAAGTGTATGTTTATATTATGATGTTCAATCGCATTTTTTATTGTTCTTTATTACAAGTTTCTTTCTATTTGAAAATTATTGATGAATTAGCCACCCAGTGTGATAACTAGTGTTTTGTTTACTAAATTTTTGGGACTGAATAGTTATATTAAGGCAAGACAGTGACACTGAAACTGTTCTAAGCCATAATCTTAAGAAATAAAAGTGCCTTTATATTGTAATTTGCGTATCTCTTTTCAGCTAGTCTTTAAGCTATCATTGAAATTATTATGTAAGATTTTATAAAGTAAATATATATTGTGCGTATATATAATATAATAAGGATCATATACTTACAATTACTATGTTATAACATTTTGAGATTTCTATATACCTCTGCATTTTATCATATTTTTAATCACATTTGATCACATGAAATATGGTTTTAAAATGGTAGGCATTAGAAGTGCCTTATGAATAACTTGCTATTTTTTCTATTTTGTGCAATAATAATAAAAAGCATAATGAAAATAATGCTACCTACAAGAACCATAAAATAATGTTATATACACAATATCATTCCAAGGTTATAATATTAAATGTTATTTCATATTTAAGTACTTAGATAAAAACGCTAGGAAATTAGTGTATAAACCTTCTTTATTACCAAGAAAGATAATTTTACTTAACTGAAATGTTTGTATAATCATCATGGATTGTTTTATACTTATGAAATTGTAAACATTTAAAAATAAAAATAATTTGCTTTAACATGCGTATATTTCATTTTAACACATTTATTCAATCATATCCAATTTTAAAATCAAAGTCTTTGATTGCATTATGATACTGGCATCTTATTTCTGAGAGCTGATATTTTAGATTGTTCATTTTGTTTAGAAATTCTATATTGTTTTCATTGTAACCTTCTACAGTGAAAGTTGTAAGTTCTAGTTTGTCGATAGCGATGAGTACTTCTAGACGCAATTTTTCACAAATATCTTGATAGCTAGTGTACTCGGGCATATATTCGCTTGAATTCATGTGTTCTTCAGTTCGCAAACTCGATAACAACTCGTCCAATTGGCGTATGAACCCCACGAATGTGTTCGCCAATCGCTTGTCAATATTATTGTTTACAGCAGTTGTACTAGTAATATTAGATCTGCCAGATTCATATTGAAGAGTTTTGCTACACGTTTCATCACGGTTCTTTAAAAATATTCTACTTTTCGTTACTGGTAAAAGAGAAGACATGGTTAGCTTATAATTTATGTTTTTCTTATTTAATCTAACATCAAGTGGTTATGGACTTTTATATTAATTCGTATAATTCAAATCAATACATTAGTAGGTACTTTAAATATTTATTAAATAAACAAAAATATAACCAAAATTTGTCAAATGCCAAACACTTATGAGGATGCTAATCAAACCCAAAAAGTATTAATATGCATAGCAGATTTGAAGAAGGAGTATAATAATATGATTATACCCACTTAAAGCCAAAGACATTATAAAGCACCTCCCATTATAATAATATTTGATCTCTAGACTAATCCCTCTAAGTTAGGACGATAAGTGCATTAAATAGTACGCTTAAAAGATAATAATATATAATTGCATAAGAATTTCGTCGTAACGGCAGAAATTTAAAATTAAATTATTTCTAACCGTCGCGTGCGATTTTAGACGTGTCTTGTTATGTCGTGCTCAAAGTACTGTCACTGTCAAACAAACAAATGTCAATGCCAAGTCGTCACAACATGTGAAAAACATCAATGCGAGGCGCGAGCGAGTAGCAAACTTGCGTTATCGAGGATTGAGAGCACTTACAAGCTAGGTGCTGTTTACGTGTTAAATCATTTTTATTTTATAAGTACATTACAAACCGTTAACAAAAATATTAAATTTTCAGCATTGTTAATTAAATAAATGACAAATTGGTAGTGATGAGTACAATGCTCTAGTCTCGCCAGGAAATTAGCATTTGGTAATCGGTTTTATTTTGTATTGTGTTTAGTTTTTGTTCGTTTTTCAACCACTACACTCGAGCGTCCAGCATGGTACGTGTTTAGCTATTTTATTTGATTTAAATTTATCACTTTCTATAAAAATCTTTACTTGTATCGAGTCTATAAATAATTATGACTTGATACTGTAAGTATGGAATTTTCTTACTTTTAACTAGCATTTCTTTTATTTATTCAGTTTATTTTTGTATTTCTATATTATACTTGATGTTTAATCAGTTCTCTATGTATTATTTCCCTAGGTATGATGTATAGCTTTGTGTCATAGAATCAAATTAATGCAGCAGTTAAAACATTTTAATGAATCTTTTTTTAGGCAAGTAACGAAAAGAAAATGGTGTCATCAAGTAAACCTGCTCTGCCCCCAAGCAGTGAAGATAATGTCAGTGTACTGGCCATGATGTATAGATTCTTTAAAAAGGTATTTATCCAGATCCTATATGCTTATTTTTAGTTTTGAGTAAAAATTATTTTAAGAACCTCATCAGCACATGATTATGGAAATATACACAGACTGTTCGTAGTGATTGCATTGTCCAAACAAAAAAGGATATCTCAGTATGAGTCACCTTTAACCTTGAAGTGATGTGCTTTGAATCACAAGCCGGGTGTTTGACCTTCATTATGAGTTGTCTTGTATTTATTAAGTGTTAAGTATCTAAACTATGCTCACATTCATAAACAGGTACTTAAAATGAACCATAACATTAAATAATTATTTATGTCACTATATCCATACAATAATTCTTATTCCTTTGCCAAGTAGGTTTTCTATTTTGAGCAAACAATAGAAATATGTATGGCATGAGGTAATCACTCCTTATCAGTAATTTAAACATACCCTGTACCCGGGCACACACAACTCTGCATGTTACAACACTTTGGACACATCACTCTGTTAGATAATTTATTAAAAGTAGTGATGTCATAATGTCTATTAATTTCCCACAGGTCAGGAAACATGGCATTTAACTACTATTTTTTATGGTTAACTTAAGCTATTAATTTACCCTCTATCACATGGTTGAATAGGTCAAACATAGCTATAGAATGTATTTGTAATATAAAGAGTCACAACAGGACGGTACTTTTTGTGTGGATTTTGAATATGTAGTTTCATCAAACATCATACAAAATAGTTTTAGCATTCATAAAACAAACTATTTTAGTAGTACTGATTAAACAAGTATATAATCTTTGCTGTTGTTATTAATTGTTTATTAGTTCTGCCTTCATAATTATTTTTTCTTCATAAGTTAGGAATTTTTACTTTAAAGTGTAATCTGCACCAAAAAAAACGGAATAATTAAATATTGTTTCTGACGTCGTAACTATCGATAGAAGGGTTCTTCTCGTTTTGGTTCACTATTAAACAGCTTTTCTGCCATGATTATTTCGATAATACCGATACGATACTCGATCGATATGCTACTATAAGAAACAAAATAATTTACGCCAGCCATCGAAATTGTTCGCGCTATCAGGGCCCTCCGTCACCTCTTAAAGTAACATTATAATTATTTTACCTATTTATGGAAGAGAGACACCGCATGACACCATGTAATGCGCTGTTACGCTTTCATAACTGCAATAAAATTGTGGCGGTAGCTCCCTGTATAATTATTTAATCTACATATTGCTTCCAGCAAATGATTTACACCACGACTTCTACTGCTCGTGAGTCACGCTGATTCACACGTAACATAAAACAAGGCAATGATGAATAGACCTTCCTATAAGATCAAGTTTTTAATTCGTATTAATTAAAATCGGCATTTGTACTTCCGGTGGTACCTATGCTACGTAGTTTTTATTTGAAAACCACTTATAGAAAGTGAGGGACTACCTTTTGAAATGTTTCATTTGATAAGGTACTTCAGGAGTGAGATAGGTGTCATAACAATTCAGTAAGTTTCTAATACCATTTGATATTTTAATCGTCCATTAGTTTGACAGACAAATAATATAGACAATATTTTTCTCTTTATCATTATTGGCAAAAAAAACCCTGAAGATCGGTCCTAAAACCTTTAATAACGGTTAACTATTAAGGTACATCAAATTTTACGAGTATACGTTATCAAAAATCTTGGAATTACGTATGTATAGTGACGAAACATAATCAAAGTCGTAAAGACAAGGTTCTACGGCTGTTTAAAATTTATGTGTAGAGCAAGAGCAAACTGCTGGCCTAAATTAGTCAACCTTGGTACCGACTACAAACATATAAATATGAATCCACAGTAAACCATGCATTTCTATGGCTGTGACAATTGTTATCAGTATTAGGTTTAAGAAATATTTTTCCATAAGTACTTGAATATTATAACGTTAGTTATTAAACTTATCATAGAATTAAAAATACACACGTAACATTTCGTTTTATCCACACAATCTAAATGGGATATTAAAGTCAGAAAACGAATTAAGTACCTATTTAATTTTAAAACCAGCTTTATTACACTTTTAAATGGCTATGTTTAATAGATTTACCTATTTCATGTGACCTAATGTTTCTCGGTACACTTTATAACTGAGCGGAATTCCTTCTGAGATTTATTTACATCTTAAAAATTGCAGCCAGATAAGCCCCATCAGTTAAAAACAGTCCTCGTAAATTTATTTTCAAGGTGTTAGTATATTAACATGTTCATGACCTACACCTTTTAGAATTGCATATCTTTAAAATAATTATAAAACTAAATGTTAATTTGTGCGATTGCTAATCTTATCTAATAGTACCTAATGGAGTACCCATCTATCTATATTCAATCTATTGTTTTCAAACACAACGATAAGTTCGATAACATAATGGTCCTTACCAGGCATAATGACAATGCTTCCTATCAAAATATTATTGGTTTTACGGTTTTACTAGGTGACTTCATGAATATTCGTTACTAAGTAATTTATGAATATTTGACATGCTCAACCATTGCTGCAGGTATCGGTGGTTGGTGCGGTGTACCTTGTAGGATACATGCAATGGAGCGTGGCGTGGCTGATCGGTCCCGTTATACTGTCCGTACTGCGCGATCAATGGCGCAAGGAGAGTGAGTACCGGCGCAACTTAGCCAAGGCCGCCGCTCAATCGTCTGAGAAAGATGTTGTTTTGGCCAAACTGGACGACTTGCCGGCGTGGGTAAGATATTATGACAATGAGCTTGTTTTCTTGCGCATAATCGAACACTATGGGGAATAATGTACGTCTAACGATATGCTTTCATAAATAATATAAATATCAACTTGTTAGTATATCTCCCATTAACCTCCTTTCCATGGGCCATCAGCGAGCCCTTACGTCATCGACGGGAAGTGACGAGTCTCGCTACTAACAGCGATGGCCATTACTGTACATTAGAAGTTATTAAAGATATTTGCAAGCATGTCTAATGGTGATGTAAACATTTTTATGAACGCAGCACTTTGCGCTTCTACTTGGAATTTTGTTTCCCGGCGTCCAATTACCACCTACACGTCTTACGTAAGAGGCCAATGACACCATTTAGATCGATTGGCCCGAAGTATGACTACGAATATCTAGGTTTCGTTCATTATTCTATTTTCTGTTGCTTATTGCAATCAAACATGTAAATACGTAATAAAAGATTTGTTGCTGCTCTTTATGATACTATCGCGTCTTTAGGATCGATATTAAGTCAATTATACTAACCACTGAATTAAAATAAAGGAGAATAGGAATTGAAGAATAATGTTTTACAGGTATTCTTCCCGGACGTGGAACGTGCAGAATGGCTGAACAGGGTATGTAATATAAAGTAATCAACTAAACGACTCGGTGCCTCCTACACAAGGCAGATTGCATATCGTGTTTTCCAGGTCGTTTAAAGTCGTTCGCAAAGCGCTTATTGATTGTTCCGGGAAATAAGAACACATAGATTGAATATGTAAATTATGAAGGCCCTTCTATTTTCTTTTATAAAATGATCGATCTGATAAATTTGAACTAGTAATATTGTCTTAGAAAACCATTAATAAGGAAAATTAAAACTAAATTTGACTATTTCCATTATATCATATGTAATTTTATCCTACAGATTCTCCTGCAAGTGTGGCCAAATGTAAACCACTACGCTCGTAATCTGCTAAAGGACTCCATCGAGCCCGCAGTGGCGGAGAGCTTGTCTAACTTCAAACTTAACGGTTTCAAGTTTGAACGTATGATTCTTGGCACTATCGTAAGTATAGACTAACATACAGGTCGCTAATTGACTTCGACGACCTTTCGTAGGTCTTTTAAATCAGTTTATATGTACCTATCCAACACAATTATTATATTTTTATTGCATTGCCTTCTTGTTTGTTATTCAAAATATTTTATTGCCCGTTATAATCGCGATTGCAAGAAATATATCTCAATACAAAAGAGTATCATTAAAACTTGCCTCTGTTTGCCTTGTTCTGTGACAATTGTGACATGGCGTAATATTTTACGATGCTATAAAAGTTTTAATGTCGATGTAACCAGAGCATTAATCCTTACAGGCGCCTCGTGTCGGCGGCGTTAAAGTCTACGACAAGAACTTGTCCAGGAACGAAATCATCATGGATGTTGACTTGTTGTAAGTCTACTCAGAACCTGTATTTATTTTTACATTTAAACAAGCTAACCCAGCACCTTTTACCTTAAAAATGATTTCTATGGAATAAAAAAAAGAAAATTGGGTTACGAACCTACCCAATTTGCATACAACATTTCATGGGAATCGGTCAAGCCGTTTCGGAGGAATTCAATTACGTACACCGTGGCTGTAAAGTGAACTCGATTCTTTCGTACACAACTGACCCCTTTTAGCCATAGATCGGCACAAATGGAAGGAGGATACATTTTCTTACCATGGAACAAATAATAAAAGAAATAATCAAAAGTTGTTCCTCTAAACAAAATTACAATTACATATAATTTTGGGTGTGAGGTATAGAAGGTTGAATGTTTTTCATTTGTTAACAGACTTGAGTCACCATATCTATACCTACAACTGTTTGAGCGGTTGTAGAGGAAATATGAAATATTATTACAGCTGCGTCCAGTATAATTCTAGTTACTCGAACTTTTACGATTGTTTTCAGCTACGCCGGCGACTGCGATATATCTTTCGTTCTGCAACGAATTCGTGGAGGTATTAAAGATCTTCAGGTTAGTATTATGTATATTTTGATTATCAGTTTTGTAGCCTATCGTCGAAACCAGAAGGTTCAATTTTATGACACTGCTTTTCTTGTTGCCATTTTAAGTCTTCGTACCTACTTGACGCTTTTGGAGTGTGGTAAAATCAATGTTGTGTTGAATAAGGATAATTCCTCAACATCCTTAAAACAGAAATCGTAATATTTTATTGTACTGCCAACAACAAAATTAATTTTGTGACCATCAGAATGTAGTTTTTTTTTCTTTTTGATAAAATCGAACACTCTAACTTAATAACGGGATCGGAAGCTAAGTTACTTAAACAACAGTATTGATGAACATGCAAAGCAGTTCGCGAGACTGCTTCAGTTCTTTGACTTGCGTTGCTGACCGTACAAATTGTTTTACGGTTTTCCGCCCACGTGCATGTCGTAAGACAACCATACTAGAAATTTGACATTTACAATATAAAGGGTGACTGAAGTTTCACATACACGTATAGTTACTTTATAAGGATGACAACACTGCTTACTCAAGCCTATTTATATCGACTACTTTCGGACTGACCTGGAATTCTTAATCATGAGCGGCTTTAAGGTTGCAAGGGGAATCACTCTGCCACAAATCACTCGAACAATCTGAAACAATCACAGTCGGGCGTTCCCTTAACTTTAACTCCTCTATCCCAATTAATACACTAAGTAAATTGTTGCGTCATTTATATGTATAAGATACATGTTTTCATTTATAACTAGATCCATGGAATGGTGCGTATAGTGATGAAGCCGCTGATCACCAAGATGCCTTTAGTGGGAGGTCTACAAATATTCTTCCTGAACAATCCGTCTATTGACTTCAACTTGGTCGGCGCCGCTGACGTCCTTGATATGCCCGGTTTCAGGTAACCTAAGCAAACGTAGCTATCTGATGAGCTAAGCAAACATGACTTCAGGCAATGGCCTGGTAAAACAAATGAATGTATTGATCGTATTATAGTACCATTGAAAAATGCACTTTAAAAGCTAATCCGATAAGGTCGATTGTCAATTATGTCCAAAATATATGAGTGTTTGGACTTTCTTTGCTATGTATTAATATTATCAATATAATGTGTATTACACTAGTGCTTATGCTAAAGTAAATTGTACTAATATTGTTGTCTTTTATAGTGATATTCTACGTCGTTGTATCGTAGAACAAATTGCGAAAATGATGGTGTTACCCAACAAGCTGCCTATTAAGTTGAGTGATGAAGTACCTACTGTTGATCTGAGGATGCCTGAACCTGAGGTACATTTATTAATTACTTATGTATGCGTACTTATTGTGTTACGATATTATCTAACCTTTTTATTTTTCTTTTTAGGGTGTTCTTCGTATTCACCTTGTAAAGGCGCAGAATCTTATGAAAAAAGACGTGTCGATGCTTGGTAAGAGTTCTTCAATTATAGTACACTAAATAAATAATATTCATAACACACTTTTAGCTGCCAGAACGACACTAAACTAAGTGGAATTCTAAAAATAAACCTATTTGCCTCAAAATTCCACTTGACAATGACACAGCCAGCATGTTACTGAAGGGTGACATTTTGCTGGGAGTCGCTCTTGCATATATATCAACAAACATATGTATTTCAATTTCCAGGTAAGGGTAAGTCTGATCCGTACGCGATAATAACGGTGGGCGCTCAGCAATGGAAGACCAAACACATTGACAATGACGTTAACCCGCGCTGGGACTACTGGTGCGAGGTAAGAACATATTACCAATTTATAAGTTATCGTTAGCGTTGTCTGTTAGTTTTCTAATACTGCACTCGGGACATTTTAATATCTTTATATTCTTTGTATTTAGATTTTGGTTCACTTGATGAGCACCAAGTTACATTTCTCTTAATGTCTGTATTTAACTTCAAGCAGTGCTTGCTTATTTGAATTAATCGGGCTTTGGTAAGTAAGTACAATAGTCCTAGCTCATTTCTGATTTATTCGAAATTCATTAAATTATCACATTTTTTCACGATTCGCTTGCTTTGTACATTAAGACTATATTCTCAATGCGACGAGAATTGCAAGTTAAGTTTAAGTTATGAATCTATTCGGCTTATTGTTATGACCGTATGAAGTAGCAAGTATATGATAAAAAACAAGAAAATAACAGTTTCAAATTCAAATGATGATTTATACAACAGAAAAAGGGTATTAAAATACCGCTTGCGATCAGGTATAATATTTTACTATACTATTTCAAAGAATAATAATTATTATACTTTGCTATTTCAAACGAAAAGCATTATCAGGAATGAGCATGACCAACTGAGCAATTTTATCACACAGTCTCGCAGATTGTTTACTTGTACTAATTAGACACGTTAATTGAGTTAAACATGTGATTATAATTATATTAAAGTATTACGTATACTAAGTGGTCTTGGTGAGCTTCGAAAACGTAATAAAGTAAACATTCTTCGAACGTCTATTGGTAGACAGGTATTTCATATGAATACGTCGAGTAACTTATCATAGGATTGGTTTAACACAGAATATACTCAATTTTCATTAAACTATCCGCATGAGGAGAGGAAACTCATGGATTTGGATTCCCTAAATTAACTAAAGGTTTGAAATGTGATATTTTTGCTCACTACTAAGTTTAAGGGAAAGGATGTGTCTAATCCTAAAACTATTTTATTGTAACTTTTCTTTATTAACATGTTTTTATTTTCGGCTTTACTTGTAAAATACGCTTAAAATTGAACCTCGAGCGTATTGTACTGAGCCAAGCTACGCTTGTAATGCGCCGATTCGGTCCTAGAAAGTATTATAAAAATAAGTAGTTATGAACAAGATTTTGTTTTCCTCACTTATGTTTGCGTCGGACTATGCGCGTGTGGCATAAAGGCGCGTATAATGCAAACTCTGGGTCAAGCGTTGGAAATTGAAGTGTTCGACAAGGACGAAGGCAACGACGATGACAAGCTCGGCAAGTAAGTACGTGCACGCTGCGGTGACGGTAGCGGGGCGCGGGCGGGGCGGGGGCAGCGGGGACCGCGGGAGGGGGGACGCCACGCTGACGGTTAAGCTGCGCTACGCTGATGGTTGCACACGCTTCACGCCTTTTAACTGTCTCAACAAGCTTGTGTACATTAGCAAACGCGATGCGAGTCTAATAGTTACAGTAGATACGTTAAATGTATGAATCAAAAATGACTGTCAACTTGATGACTCGCTGCATTAACGCTGGTAGTAGTTTGTGAAAGGTATCATGTCAAAGATGCATCGTGAACATTTATCTTGCCAAGTATGGTGTTTTTGTGTAATACCTTTCAATGGAAATTAACGAGAGGTCTAAATCTTTCCACTTATTTGTATAAAATAATTATATTTTCTTTTTTTTAAGTTCCAGCAGAACCTCTCATTAATTATATGATGCATGCGTAGTTCTTAGTGCAAGTAGTATTAGTAAGTAGTGGTAAAAGGGTTAAGGTGAGTTTTCTACTATTTATTTTATTTTTCAATTATTATTTAGATAATTTAAAGATATTAGTTTCTATTAATCCAGGCATGAATATTACTGCATTATAGAGGTCGCTAGCCTCGATGTAATTGTCTATCGCAATGTATTGGATATACTTGCCAGATGGTCGGGGTTGAGACAGTCAGACATTAAGTCCAGAATTTTTCAAAATTCAATAAGAAATTAAGTTAGAGGTCCGTTTAGACAATCGTTTGGCCACAAAACTAACATATCCGTATATTGTGATTTGTCCCAAGGCGATAATAAGCTCAAGGAAGAGTCAAGTGCTGCAGTGTGAGCTGTGGGACTGGGACCCAGGCATGGGCATACAGAACGATGATTATCTTGGCAGGTCCGTCTCAGCTGCTAGCAGTGCATTGTCACGTTAGCGATTTCATTGTCGTGTTATAATTGTTTTTGTTAATCTTTAATCTTAGAATCACCGTTGCATTGCTTACCATATTATTTTTTTTGGTCATAGCAACATTTCCAACCGGTGATTATAAGATGCCTTTTGTTTTTGACTGGTTTTAAGTTTTTTGGTGTTCTATTTTGACCAACAGCTACATATGTGTGACAGATTTTTGCTCTCTACCGTGTTATCGAAGTAGGAATACTGATCACGTGGGGACATACATACATAATAATATATGATTGGCAAGTCGACTAGTCTTAACTCTCAGGCTTTACATAACAGAAATACTTACAACTATTTAAATTACTGACACCCGTAGCTTATTTTGTATAACAATAGAAAACTTGTATTAATACACTTTTAAATCTCCTGCTACCGAGGCAAAGATGTATACATATATAATACAAAACTAATTCCAAATTCTTAACACAATTTAATAATAGCTTAATATGTATGTATGTGTGTATATAACGTGTGCGTTATGACAGTCAGTACTACGCAGCAGCGCGACGTTATTGGTCATCAAGCTTTTCGACTGGGACCGCACTGGGAGGGACGAAAAACTTGGCAGGTCGGTCGCTGCCAGACGATACCGTATCCAACACTGTACATACATTCTCACAGTGTACTAACATACTTGCCACTGACCGACCACCGACCGATATCTATATTTGCCGCACACTTAATATAAAATAACAATAAATCACATGAATTAATGACACAAGTAGCACTCATTAACAAAACGCACAACTTACACGGTATTTACTAACATCACGTAATAAGTTTTTATTAATCATTACATTTCAGTACCCAGTGGAAACCGACTACCAGTTATCACTAATTGCTATACAACATTAGATGTGCTCATTATATTTTTTTAACAATATCCGATTTCATACAAAAGTGTTCCTTATGAGCTATTGGTTATCCAGCTACTGCTTCATGTTCACTGTGTATGCATTGTTATGTTCGTAATTCTTGTAGTTAACGCACTGCATTCCTGAAATTGTATTGTGCTAACAGTTATCATTTTTGTTTTATACCGTATAGTCAAGAACTTACGAATTATGTTCGATTTTATTTCCAGGTGCTCGTTAGATATCTCTCAAGTTGTCCGCTTTGGTCGTTTGGATACGGTAAGTTACATTCATTACCTAAAAAGTATATTTAAGAATACAACCTGAAGTCGACGGCCTGCAACGGTGACATGAATGTGGTTGCCACAAGTTACAGGCTTTAAGTCTGAGTAAAAATCTGAAGTGTGTTTAAATCTGGTGACAAAATTTTTCTCAAAGATAATTCACAGTTTTTTTTTTATACAGACTTACATGCACAGATTTTTTGCGCATACAAAACGATTTACGCAATAGTATTGCAGAGTACCTGGGCTGGGAAACGTGGATGTGGTTTATTTATGTTTAGTATCATGTGTCTTGTTTTATTCCAGTGGCAAACGCTTCAGGAAGCTAAACACGGCAAAGTGGAATTGAGACTGTCGTGGCACCGCCTCACTTCTGACGTCACGGAACTTAGTCGCGTAAGTGCACCAGGAATAATATGTTCAGATGTTATAGAAAACTTATCTTGTTTTTTCCTTACTCTGAAGTTAACAAAATCTCAATTAAATGAATTTCATACATTCAGTTACTAAGCCTTTTATTTTTATTTACAGGCCCTGACTGAAACCCTCTTGATCAAAACTGGTGACCTCAGTTCAGCTGTTTTGTCAGTTTACATCGATTCTTGCAAAAAATTACCTGTTAGTATTGCTTATATTTTTGTTTCTTTATTGTTGTCTGTTATAATTATTTTATAGAATAACCTTAGGAGTTTTTCATCATCCAAGCCTACATATTTCTACGCATATATTTAAATCTAATATATAAAATTCCCGTGTCACGATGTTAGTTACCGTACTCCACCGAAACGGCTTAACCGATTTTTACCAAATTTTATATGCCTATTTAGTAGGTCTGAGAATCGACAAATTTTTCCCACCCCTAAGTGATAAGGGTTGCTCACACTAAAAAAAATATTTTACTTTTTGGACGAAATTGTTTGTTTTTATTTTGTTTATAATGTGGCATTAAAAATACTAGAAAAAAAATATTCGGCAAAACCACGTTTGCTGGGTCAGCTAGGTACGTATAAGCAAAAAAAGGAAAACTAGTATATATTTTTTGTACCAGAAAATAAAGGCAACACTGTCGTCCTAAGATCTCTTTCGCAAAAATAACCATTTAGTGTGGGCTTACAGAACGCTCGCGCCCAGTCGCGCCCCGACCCTTACCTGACCGTGACAGTGGGCAAGAAGACGGAGAACACCGCCGTACAGATGAGGACTGACGACCCCGTCTACGAGATAGGATACTCCTTCCTCGTGCAGAACCCAGAGATCGATAACTTGGAGATCAAGGTAATTGCAGGTGTTACAAGAATAAATATGTTTTGGGTGGTGTTGATGAAGCTTAACTTGCGTATTCATAAGAAGACATGTTGCGCAACGTGTTCGACTTACCTCAACATCGCGCAACGTAGTTAGATGGTACCCAACGTGTTGTTTGTAGTTAAACAAAATTACCTTGCTCGCGCTATTGCGCAACATGCCTTTTTTTAATAGATGTAATATAAGACGCTCGGGAGACGGGAAGAAAACTTCAGAATAGTTTAAGAAATATCTGGGATTTAAGCTACCCTAGATGTGGCAATTTATTCTATTCCTACATTTACTTGCTAGATTTTTTTTTAATATCTGAATATATTTCTTAGGTCCTGGATTCCAAGACTGGTAGCAGACTCGGACAGCTGACATACAGTATCTCATCGCTGTTGAAACAAAAGAACCTCAGTATGATCACTCAACCATTGATGCTGCAGAAGTCTGGACCAGAGTCCAAGATCATCATGTCTTTGCAGCTGAGGGTAAGTTGACTAAATATTAACAAATCAGAATGAATAAGGCACATTAAGAATTCTAAAGAAGAATAGAACTTTACACTTAAATACAGATTATCGCTATTAGAGGCGTGCCACGCCTTTCAGGCTATATCACCCTCTTTACCAATCTCCAAAGTCAGGCTAAAGGTTCATAACGACCGGGACGCCATTTTGTGACGTCACTGAGCACCGTTAAGTCTCATGTTTACTTTTTAAAACGAAGTTTTGCAGCTTATAAAGCTGCATTTTTTTTAAGTCACATGCAATTAGACAATATGTTTATTTCTAGATTTTGAAAGAGGCTATTAAGGAAGAGGACTTCGAGGAAGAGCCTTATGCGGAGTTGCCGAGCGAGCCCTCACCGGGCGTGACGCCGGCCGCTGCTCCCGCCGCGCCGCCCGCGCCCGCCAACGTCGACTCCGTAGATAACAAGCAAGACGCGCTGCTTACTGAATCTGGTACTTTACTAAAACCTTAACGATATATACAGATTCTAAAAATTATAAAACCCATGGCCGAAACTGTCCCAAACTTGGTTGCCAGAAAATTCTCTAAAACATACTCGGATGTCATTTGACAGTCGTATGCAATTTTTTTGCGCCTAACTTGAACCGGGAGTAACTTTCAAAACACCAATTCCTTCTGAATTCGTGATTAAAGTCAAATTCTGAATACTTTTTAAGTGATACGGTAGTACGGTTTATTTTAGAATTTACTTCTACCTTTCTGACATATTTCGAATATGATTTTATTTAGACAGTGTAGATTTACATGATTGTTTATGTTATAGCTGCTTTACGTACTGAGCCAGAACTGAAAAATATTGAAGATGCGCCCATAGATAACAGCTCGCAGAAGTCCGTGCCTGTCGAAGTCATTGAAAAAGAAGTTGGTGAGTCATATTTTGCTTATACGTAAAAAAAAGTAAGTAGGTCGTATACGACATGTTTGTAACTCTCTTCACTTTTATTTTTTCACTTTATTAGGAAATGTTTTCAGCCAATTTCCTTTGTCTCTCGATATAAATAACTGATCTTATGCCAGTACAGTACCCACTATTTGTTTTTACTAGTATTCAATTTTTAAAATGAATTTGATTATTTTTCTTCTGCTTATTCAGACACTCAAGAATACCAGGTACCAACTGGTCGTGAATCACCTAAACTAATTCACAGAACTTCTTCGTTAACTACGTAAGTATAATAGTTAAACCAAATATTTTTATTCCTAGTTATTTTATAACACTGAAAAGTGAGTCATACAACATTTGTTACAGGTCTGCCGGTGAAGCTGGTTTAGGCCGTATTCTAATTTCATTCCGCTACAGCATGCAGAACCAAACACTTTACGTAGTTGTACACAAAATCATGTAAGTTACGTTAAAAGTCAATACGAACACGCAAGTAAATAAACGCGATACATAGGTACGCACGTTCGTAAGTTGTCGCTACTTAAAAATACTTCATGTGTATAAATCCTTAAGTTATGACAAGGTGATGTATGCAAGATGTTCATTTTCTTCTGTTTTTCAAGGCATATACCACTCAAGGATCCGAGCAATGTGCCTGACCCATATGTGAAGTTATACCTGCTGCCCGGACGAGCCAAAGACTCCAAACGCAAAACGGTGGTAAGTACTAATTTCCCACTACCAATATATATTTTCAATTCCAATATTAAATGAAGTGATTCAATGTTTGTGAAACCTCCACAACTGAAGGATTGAAAGATTTATTCACATACAAAATTTAAAATATAACTGAGCTCGAAAATTGATATAATTGTCTTGTTTCAATAGGTGGTGAAGGATAGTTGTATGCCTGAATACGACGAGCAGTTCGAGTGGGTGATCCCGCTCGCGGAGCTGCACTCGCGGCAGATGGAGGTCACTGTCGCCACGCACAAGGGATTCCTCGGCGGAAGCCCTGTTATTGGACAAGTACGTACCATTATTTATTACTTACCCGCCTCAAACCTTTTAGTTTAAGGAATATTTATAGCTCGATATATTCAGGCCTGTGTTAAGCTGGGCAAGTTGGGCATTTCTAGTTATATTTAATAATAATAAACTAATATGAGGCACCCTAATGCCAGCTAATAATTTTATCTACCGTGTCGGACGGCTTGACTGAATTAGTGTACTTGTAATACTGGGTCAAACGCAATGCATATATAGTTTCTTAGTTCTATGCTTTCTCTGACCCAGAAGATGATTTGACCGAGCAAACCGACAATGAAGTCTGCCGTGAGTTGGTTACACTTTAATACAATGTTTATTTTACTTATATAAATTATTATTTCTCGTATTACAGGTACTAGTACATCTCAACCAGTACGACTTCCGTGAGGCCAAGACCATGTGGTTCGACCTCATGCCCGAGACATCGCCCAGAGATTAAACGAATATACTCAGTCAAATTACTTGTTTACTATTAAAGTACTTATGAATCTTATTTATATTTTGCAATTGCAAAAGCCATATACTGCTGATCTGATTGCTAATATGTTCGTAGAGTCGCGTGTGAAACTTACTGACACGAAGGTTGTGTAAAAGCGGCCTATTCTCTCAAATATTTATGTATTTACTAAATGTCTAGGTCTACGATGATGCGTGTTGTTCCCTATGCGTTCTTGAAACAATCATTGGATTGTGATTTAACTTTAGGGCGTTCTGAATACGCCCAATAAAAGAAACCAGATGTCTTAATGTCATACCGCATTCAGGGTACAATTAGTACTATAAAATATACAAACGTCGCTAAATTACTAGAAAATCTATATATTTATACACTTGTTTCTATGTTTATTGTTGTAAATGTTTTCAGTGTTTAATGTTTAAAAATAATCTTTTGCTTATGAGTTTCGTAACGCTAAGTCAAACTAATTCCGTTAAGCTTATGATTGTGTTGTGACAACGCATTTATGTCGAGACGCATATTATATTTTGTGTGGATTATTTGTTATTTTTTTTATTGCATTTAAGCGTATTTTTCGTGTAATAAATATTTTAAATCAATTGACTTTTTAATTTAATTAAAATAAATATTCTTTTAATTCCAATACTTTATTCAATCAATTAAGATTTGAGTAAGTTATTATTGCCCCTTCATGACTTATCCTAAAAGTTCATTAAAAAAATCGGTCGTTTTTTTAGAATACAATTTTTTGTAGCCGTTTTACTTACTACGAAACAAGGATTAGAACATAAAGAACTGAATGGCTGAAAAATGTTTAATACATCAATTCATTCAGTTGTAATAGAATGTTGTCATCGGTAAATACAATTTCACAGTCTTCCACAAAGTTCTGGCCTTAAAATAATACACTCAATTCACTTCACTAAAACATCAACGTTCCATTGGAGTTGTTGTTATTTTCTGTGCAATGATTTTGCCATAGCCACCTCTGCCACCATCATAATCAGTCCTATATTCATCTCGTACCTGTGGGATCATAGCAAATAATAAACACATGACCTTATGTTCCATTCATAGGGATAAGTTAAGGTTCAATTTCTGAAAAATGTTTTTGCAACTATATGCAGCATTATTTATTTATTGATTGTCATGAAAAGTCAATGGAATGTATTTTGTATTGGTATAATATATATTATGTCTTAGCAAAAATGTTACAATTACCTGTCCACCAGTTTTGCCTCGTCCATACTGCCTTCCTTCAATGAACCCAGCATCCCAATCACAACGGATGATCCTATCATCAAGTCTTGTGCCATTTATATATCTGTAAATAATGTTGCATTAAAGAACCTTTTTTACTGTATAATATTGTGTAGAACATAATGCTGGTATTCCAAAATAATGTGACTATAAAAAGGTATAAACTTAACTAAAACTTATAATATTGAAGATCGCCTGTAAGAATCTTCAATACCAAGTTATTTTAACCAATACTTCAACTGTTTACATAGTTGATTTAGACTAAAAACAGTAATCATTTTGCAGTATAAATATATATAGGCAATATAACTGGCTTTCATAGTGGATTCTATTGCTTTTTACATATTATATTCAGTTATAAACATTTAACAAATTGAAAGCTTTTTAGTATGAATATGTGAATTTACAAAGAAATTAGGTCAAATGTAAATGATTCTTTTAATAATTTTGTAGCAGTTCATTAAACCTTTTATCAAAGACAATGAAGTTCTTAAATTACTACTTGGCACATAATATAGTTAAGACATATAATTATAATATAGTTAGGAGCAATGACATCAATGTAAAATATGTACATAAATATTATGTTGTTCACAATCAACATACACTCATATATCTGAATAGTTTACAATAAGTGTTTTTTGATATTCACATCTTGTTAAAACATATTTTCTGTTTACAATGGTCTTAAAACACAAATTACAGAAAGAAAATGGAACTAACCTCATACATTGTTCAGAATCAGGTCTCTCATAATACTCCACAAAGCAAAATCCACAAGGAGTTTTTTTATACTTATCCAAACCCATTATAACTCTTCTTATATGACCGCATCTTGAAAATAATTCGTATATCTGTTCTTCTGTTGTATAAAACGAAAGGTTTCCCACGTACAGGGTTGATGACGCTCTCAGTAACTTTTCTTGTTCACTACGAGATCCCTAAATAATGAGGGAAAATTACACAACAATATAATGTAAGCATCAGGACCAAATATAAATAAATTAACTTGGAAATTTAATTTGATTGTTTTTATAATTATTCTAGAGATCAAGTTAGAAATATTATTATGTGTACCTTGAAGTGCTGATCACGATAGGAACTTATTTCAATGGATGAATTCATAGCATCGGAACTTCGCTTCATTTTAGTTCACTTTATGTAAATACATCAACTTATTAAAATACCTCAGAAACAATATGTTCTGAGCCAAACAAATTAATACAAAGTAAGAAAAACGCCACAACAACGTTTTATTTCCTTCACAATCTTCCTTCACATGTCAGTCAGTCACGAAATTACGAAAAAAATTGACATACAATGAAAAAGTGTTGCCAGACTAGACAAATTAGACTTTTTTTTAGAATGACTTGCCCCGGGAACGGAATTTTGGTATGATTTTTATTTTTATTTACTACTTTACTATTCGTCGAACTTGATAAAAATATTGTGTGTATTTAAATAAAATCTATTTCATAGCAAAAAGGCACGATAGCGTTTAGCCATAGACAATGCAATAGACTACAAAATGCAAAAACATTTGTATTTCCCGCTATTGTGGTATAATTTGCTAATGTACAAAACTTTCGCAGCGCTGTATACCTGAAACTCTTAAAATCAGTTTCTGTATTTTTCATGTTGTCATATATATGCAAGCCATATTTAAATTTTTCTAAAGTTACTAATAATAACTTTTAATCCTTTGGATTTACGTAGTGCGAAGCGAATAAAAGAAGAAAATCATTTGCAAACAATGGCCACTGTCGAAGAATTTGAAAGTTTAGACGAGGAGGTTAAAGAGCTAATTCTTAACTATAGATTTAAGAGAGCTACAACGTACGAGCCTTGTACACTCAAAAACTTTAAGGAATGTCTTATCGGTCTAAGTGAAGTAAGAAAAAAACATTTATGAATAATTTTAACTTCATGTAATATTTTGGAATTTATTTTGTTTTTAACTTTTAGGAGTTTGGATTACTCAACATAAACTATATTTTTAATCCACATTTAGATATAACCGAAGGAACGCTTGATTCTAAAGCGTTAGTAAATCTTATCAATTCTGTGTGGACTTTGCTACACACTTACAAAAATGTATCTCAAAAAGTGGAAAACTTAGAAGAACAAAATCATATTCTGGAACATAATAATAAGCAACTTAATGTAAGTATGACTAGTCGAATTATTGTCTGGCGTTTAAATGCACCTAATTACAATAAGTTAAAAAACAAAAATGCATATTATAAAATGTTAAGATTGCCTGGCCTGTCGGCTAAGTAACTAAAGATAAAATAATAAAAAATGGATGTTTTAGGGATTAGTGGGTAGATTGAAGGAAAAAATTAACTCGGAAAAAAATGAGTCTAAAGCGTGTGTGGCATCGGCCCAAAGAATATCTGATCATTCAGATGAAATGTTACACAAACTGACCGATGCCCGGGCTAAACTCCTGCAAGTCACCAAACAGAAAGATGCCAATGAGAGGAAACTAAACAATGAAATAACAAGATTGAAGTTACAGAATGAAAAATTAACAGACAGGCTGCAAAATAAAGGTATGAAATTAAGTGAATCAAACAAACAATTAGCTCAGAACACAATATTAAAAATAATAAAACTTTTTTTTCTAGATCTTCATTCTCATCCATCAAGAACATCACAGGCTGTCTGCAAAACTTTAAAATCAGAACAAGAAGATTACATTAAACATTTGAAAAGAATAATAAGCAAACTAGAAAATAACAATCAAATGTTAGTGTCAGAAGTTCTTAAGTTGAAAGAGGAGCTTATTGTTTCAGGAGATGATCATTAATAAGCTACCATAATTTAATTCTCCTTGTTACCTGCACAAGCTGTGACTTAAATGCTAATTGAACTTAATGTTAATTACATAACTGACTGAATAGTAATGATATTGTGATGACCAGTATTATGGAAGAAGTACTTAACTAATTAATGCTAATAATGTAGGATTGAAAACTATTTTTAAATATTAATTTACTATGTAACTGAATAATATTGTACCTGACCTGATCAAATAAGATTTAATTAATAAAAAAAACAATCTCATTTTTTTTGCTTTCATTTTAACCCCCGACGCAAAAAACGACGGAGTGGTATAAGTTTGACGTGTGCGTGTGTGTGTGTCTGTCTGTGGCATTGTAGCTGCTAAACGGGTGATCCGATTTTAATGCGGTTTTCTTGGTTTGAAGGGTATATTAGTCGAGAGTGTTCTAAGCTATATTTTGCGGAAATCGGTTCAGGTCTTCAAGGTCATCAGGTCGTTTGTTAGGTGTGATAGGAATGTTACACGCTCAGTTTACTTGCAAGCATATGTGGATCTGATATTTGAAATACTAATGTCTTCTCGAACCACTGAGCTGGTCTGCTTTTAGAGCTCGAAGGTAGGAGATGTAACCCTGGTCTACCTTTTAGTAAACCCATCGAGTCATTGAATTTGTCTTGACTAGTTCTCTTCATGTTTCTAATTTTGGTCGGGGGTTTTTAAATATTAAATTTGTTTTTTTTTTCTTTATGGTAAAACAACAGGTTTTATTAATTTCTAAATCTACAGTACCTTTACGAAGTTGATATTAATTATAGTAATACTTCATTCTGAATTCAAACTTCGTTGCTTTTGAATACTAGGTTGGACTTGGTCAGGGTGGTTCAATCGAATTGCCTACAAAATATATTTCTGGTGTAACAATGAATAAATTTTAGAAACAGGAAAGAAGTATTATTTTAGCAATTTGTTGTGACGCTAAATGTGTCCAATAGTAATAACAATGAGATGCGTGACGTTAACTCATTTACGGCCGAGGTTCGTACGTAATACGTTCAAAGAATTAATTATCAGGTTTTGTCCGGGCTTTTGCGCGACTCGGACGTAACCAGCGCCACAACATCAGTCCGCGACGTGCGTCGACACGAGCGGCCAGCCGACCAACTACTACTGAATCACTTCACTCTATTCGTGGGCACTACATTTAACATTCGACCGCGAAAGTGTGCGCTCGCGCCTTGTTTTAACTGCAATCGCTGCGTTATCTTTAGTATTTCTATAAGATTGATAAGATCATTACATCACTGTATGATAATAATCAAGGACTAAGTTACGGACGAACAGTACACCGTGAGTCGCCACCGCTGTACGATACAGCGGTATTTAAATAAAGTGTGAAACAGTACTATTTACTGCCGGTTAGTGTGTGAATATTGTGTTTGTCAATTTATCGGATGTCGCCGCACTCAACATGGGTACGACGAAAAGACTGAAGATTACAGTGGTTGGCGATGGTATGGTCGGCAAGACTTGCCTGCTCTACGTATACACCAAGAACGAATTCCCAGAAGAATATGTACCAACAGTGTAAGTGTTAACTTAAAATACTTAATCGGTTCCGGTAATGCTCGAGATGGCAGGTGCGACGTCGCTAGGTCAATAGGGCGATTACGACAAGCTACGTCTGTGGCGACGTGAGCGCGGAGCCACTAAATTAGCGAGTCGCCGCGGAACGTCGTTATCATCACAAACACACTTAGATATCATTATGCCGTCATTGTGAAGCCTAAGGATCCCTACTTAGTTACCAGAGGAGGAATAAATTTAATTTTCCTCTATACGGTCATATACAGAATTTATTCCATAGTACTTAATTTACCGTGAATGACTCATAGATAAATAACATACTGAATTTTAAAATAGTAAGTATTTATGGGTAAAACTTTGACGTTGTACATTCTACATTTGGTTGCAGTACCTAATTAGAAACAAGTTGGACAAATACCCTAATATAACAAAACAATAATATTTAAATACTAGACGCCGTTGCGGAAACCTTGGAATATCAATTAATATAAACAAACAAGTGTATTAAACTTCTATTTTATGCAGGAAGGAATAATGATGAATCGAATCTTACGTCATTCAATTTTGTACAATACTGTAGAATTTTTAATGATGACTAATATCCCTTACCTACACACTACTAACGGTGTTATAAATCAAGATATGTAGTATATCATTGAGTCATATATATAATAATTAAATTTCTTTTAAACTCCTATTACATATATCTACCAACTAGCTTTGAGACTTTTAGGTGATCATACTTTCGAAAATTATTTAGGAAAAGACTTTCGCGCGAGAAGGGAAGGGTGCTATTTCTTGTCCCTGAAATAATATTTATAATTGAGTTCAAGGGCTCTTCAGTTACTCATACGGTATGGTCTTATGATAAAAAAGAAATTTAGCAAAATAATATAAATATTTTTAATGCAAGTTAGTTACTACTTGGTATGAATTGTCTAAACTTTTATTTATAGAACAGCGATGCATCATGGTCTAAATGCAAGATTGTCATGTGTCTTTCTACAACGTGCCACTAAGGTCACTTAGGAATAAAGCTGCAAAAATAAAATTGTATTATTTAAACATGCGACGCTTTGAATGTTAATTTCGCCAGCAATATTCGCTACCAGTGAGCTAATATTATTGAACAGGTACTTAGCATTGCGAAGTGCACTATTTATAAAGTCAAATACGTCGCGGCATTGTTGTATTGTATCTACACGTCGTCGCTTCCTCCTTATGAAACTGGACGCACGCCTACAGCAACTTTGATTTCCTTGCGATCCATCTCTGCGGTAAATGACACAGTTCTTATGATTACTCACATTATCTGTCTACTTAGTACTTGTACCGGTTTGGTAGTCAAGTGTATTGTCTAGTAAATTGTCCTTAGACTTAGCATGCCTAAGATTACGGGTTGGCTATGTTTAGAGTTGACATTTTCTATAATTTTGCTCAGCTCCTGCTTATCTTTGTGGGTTGCTGTACTAATCTTCACAATCAGCAAATGGCACGCTTACTTTTCCATGATTAGCGAAAGAGTTCGTTATCTGTCTTTTACTAACTTGCAGCAACGATTGCAAAAACAGCTGTAAGCATGAATAATATTATTATAACATTTTCATGTAGCCCTATATTTGTCGTGTTCATTACCTTAGGTGGGGAATTATTTATAAGCTGGCGAGGAAAACCCAATGTATATGTGTGAACTCAAAACTTTGTTTTGTTTAGAGGGAGGATTGGAAAAATAAGGTAAACGTTTTCTCGGTCGTAAACATGCTAACGAGGAAAATTGAACAGATTCTTGCCACTGTAATTTACTTCGATGACTTTTTCTTAAGGCTTCAAGGTTTAGCATCGGCAGTTAATGTCTGTGTTACATGCCTATGTTTAGCACTTATTATTTAGAATTCTATCTCTAAATACGTAATTGCTAACGGCAAAAAAGTGGTGAAGTAAGTTCCTTTATATATCATAACATTCGCATTCTAGTCAATTTCCTGAGCTTGACACAAGACATGTTTTTTCACGCGTATTTATTTTTTATTTTATTTGGGAAACAAACAGATTTACAATAGTTAATAAAATACATACGAAATAAACAGTACACTCTGTCACTCTGTGTAACGTGAATTCGGTGGATTTAGTTGGGGTAGGGCTTGGATCTAGGCGTGTATATTCAAAATAGTCAGCATTCCACTATATCACACACCATAGTGTTAAAATAATGGTAATTGAGCAACGAATGCCAAATGTCTTTTGCAATTTAAGTAGGTAAATAAAGTCTTGTAGGAACTCGCGACTAAGCTTTAACTGCAAGAGTTGAATGATCCCAGGTTAAGCTACGCTTGATACTGTTGATAACATCTATATCAATGTATCCCTCTAATCCCTCCGTGTTTCGGAAGACCACCCTTTATACCTAGACGCACCCAAGCAATTTGTTTTATTACCCTATACAATGGTAGCTTGTACAAGGAGCCTTCTGTATTGCTAAACCCACTTGCACTTGAACAGATTTATTCTGGGTTGATTTACGCAGCCATTGTCAAAGGAACAAACAAGCAAACTTAAAATGTAATTAGCCTCGTTACGAATGTTTCCTGCCAACAAATATCTATTAAACATAATTTGTTTAGCCTCATCGAAAAATAAACAAAAAACAGTTGCGTCCCATGTGTGGAGGTCGGTCATAAAATAGCAAGACATTCGGCCATCGAGCAATGAGATCCTTTGGGTATAAATATGCCATTTGTTGACTTTTAGTCATAATACGTACACAGACATTTTTATCGTCTGCTCGTTTTTTAAACTACGTTTTGAATAAAATCATTCATGAAGCGAAGTAGCGATACTGCAAGTCAGACACATAAAAATACTGTACACACATATTAGGACTATAGTTTTAAAGTCTGGCATGAAACATTTACCGAATTCTGAGTTCAAATGAAAATTGCCTAACAGGATAAACCGGCAGTCTGCGTAGTAGTTTGTTTTTAAACTTCGTCTAGCAGTTAGTAAACATTTTCTTTAACTCCAAACTGGCTTTACAACAGGTAAAGGTGGACTAGTTAATATCTACAAGGATAGGTGTAAAATAATAGAGCTTTTCATTTTGTTTCGTTTTTTTCTCTAGATATTAATCTTTATGTGCGTATTATACTTCCAAAACCAAGACGAAATTACGAAACCAATAATTCGCTCAAGTCCTAATTATTGTTGCAACTGCTTATGCGATACAGGCTACTGAGGTGTTTGTCACGACATCCGTTTCGGCTTTTTATTCTTCTTTTTAAACTCTGGTACGTTTCCAGTACCGAATCTACTTTTTTAATATTAGTAGGTATGGCAGCGACGTCGTTCACTTGGAAATGTAACTGAAAGCAGTCTTTTTTTTATCTCCAGCAATCGTTACTCAAAATATATTAAATGTACAGATTTAAGTTTTCTCCGATATTATACCAATTGTGTAGAATAAGATAGTTATGGATACATGATGATATATTAACTACTCATAATAATATTGTGATAATATGAAACGTGAAGAAGCACCTCTATCTGGCTGTGCATACTCTTTCACGGTAAACCCCTCAAAAAAGGATATGAAAAAAGATATTCCAGCGTAGCGGCTGGCAAAAGTAAGATTACATATTTCTAGTTTCCTACTAAAATAATTATTGAATTTATTTTACAGATTTGACAACTATGTCGGCCACATCACTGTGGACGGTGAGGAGGTGGAGATGGCCCTGTGGGACACGGCCGGCCAAGAGGACTACGAACGGTTAAGACCTTTATCCTACACTCATGTAAGTTAAAATTCATGAAATATAATATGGTAATCTCGGTTCGAGAAAACGTAATCTACTTATCCTGTTAGTCTAAAGACCTCGGGTGTAGGTATGCAACGCTTTCTGAATTTGTGTTACCATTTACCATACTGTTTGTCAAGCTCAGTCTTGCCGACCCACCGTAACAAAGAGACATCTTTTTAACCTCTTTACAGTTGGTATTCACACAAGACAAAAAGGATAGCCACCATGAATAAAATAGAATACTAGATTTCTCTAAATGCTAAGCAGTTATAGAGATACGCATGCGTAAAGAATACAAAATGTTTGAACACAATGCGAGTTCATAGACAGATAGACAGAATTTAATCTTGATGCAAACCGTTTACATGTACAATTAATAATTCATATATTATTGTTCTGTTGTAGACAAACTGTTTCCTGGTGTGTTATTCGGTGGGTTCACGTTCGTCATACGAAAACGTGGTCCACAAATGGTATCCAGAGCTCAAACACTTCAATGAAAAAGTACCCATTGTATTAGTCGGTGAGTTCAGGACATACAAAAGTACTTAATTATTTTGAACTGCATGCTGAGTGGTTTATTCTGCTTGTGTTGTATAATGATGCCCTGCATAATCTCTGCCTAAACATGGTCAACGGAAAACCGCCAAAAATTGTAGCAATGATATCACTTCATGAAATTAGCTTTAAAACGTATTTGTGAGTTTTACGAATATGGATGATTGTTGTAACAACATCGGCTGTACTTTTCTAAAATAACCCCTAATCGTGTACACACCAATTCAAGGCTATTAGCAGAATTAGTGTTAATAAGGAAGAACTTAATTGCTGCTTTAGATAAATTGTTAAATTTGCACTTAACAAGCTTTGCTTACTCATACTGACTAATTATAACGTTAACGTCACTATTTATAATATAAAATGCCTAATGGGCTTCCCATAAAATCGTAATAATCCTTCAAAATGATCAGGCGATCTTTTTTAGATTATCTAAGTATTGTAAAATTGATTCTTAATTAAGTGTAATTTTCCGTTTCAGCGACTAAGACAGATTTACGTGCCTCTGGCAGCGCAGTCATTACCACACAGGAAGGAAAAAAGTTAAAAAAGAAAATAAGGTATACATTCAATGTAAATTTAAATAAATTACATATTTTTTAAAACAATACAAAAGTGAAAACTGACAAGGGTTATCGTGCGCGAGCGCCGGCAGCTGTGCTATCGCCTCTTATCATTCGCTGATAATGCTGCGAGAACTTGTGATATAACGACACAGGAACAATTTGTTAAATAAATCGGCATATTTAATCACTACGAAATTAGTTGTACTGTTTTCAAAGCAAACACAGCCCCATTATTTATTATCAGCAGAGGTTTTGGTGCCGATAATCTATGGTTTAAAAAAACATGTAACCTATTCTATGTAAAATATTTGATGCTATTAAATGTCAATTATAAATAGTATGATAGCAAACTTATTTTATGACACCTGATTATTGAGTAACCACAACGCTTATCAGTACCTGAGTGGCATTGTAGATATCAGGTTACGCTACTTACCTATACCTGTGTTCCTTACAAGGTTTGCGTATGTTTCAGAGCGGTGCAGCTGGTGGAGTGCTCGGCGCTACATCGAGTGAACATGAACGAGGTGTTCGAGGAGGCGGTGCGCGCCGCGCTGCGCAAGACGCCGGTCCACAAGCGAACCTGTCAATACCTCTGACCAATATGCTTACTCCATCATGCTATCTTCATACAACGCCATCTTAATACCATTGAAAGGCTTTATGCTATAATGTTCCTTACTTGTAATTTCCTCATAACTTTTCATACGATAAAATTTTGACAGTAATTTAACAAGTTTGGATCGATGAGTCGACCAATTAAACGTTTCATTAAGAAGACGTCAGTGTTGACGACATTCTATGAAATATTGATTTCAAGTCGTGGTATTGCATTGTACCTACGGATTCTTTAATTTTAAAAGAATTATGAGAAAGTAATTCATAGACACGTTATGAGATTTCAGTTAGTTTAAGATGAAACATGCACTATTTATGACGCTTTTGTACAAATATGTTAATATTTTAAACTTTATTTTGACTTGTAAGATGAAAACGAAAGATGTATATTTGGTTTATAATTGTAAATAGAAACTTAGATTAAAACATTAACTTAATCTAAAATCTTACTTTTGCATTTGTAAGATTGTTTTCGTAATTTCGCAATTTAAAATAATCGAGTATTTATGCATTTCAAGTAATATGAGGTCGAACAGGCTACCTTATATGAGGAACAAGTTTTGATTTCTCTAGCATAGCACATCACACTGCCACAGTAGATGTATTTCGCTGTAATCGTAGTCTGTATATCTTTCGGCAGAGCTACGGGCGCAGTATTCAGTATCAGTGATGACGCTGATAGTAGTCATCCAGACTTGAGTGTAACCAAATGTTTGTCATCGGAAGTCTAGGATTTCCCGAAGCCGCAAATAGGTGACGTCATAAATACACGTAGCAGTATAAAATGTATTATATTTTACGTTAAATTGACTGAATCAGTATTTTTATACCACAGGAAACTAATGCAAACAATTGATACATACTAACATAGTCACATGTATTATATAGATCGTAGGGTATTATTTTGAACAGGAAAATTGTAAGGAAACATGTATTTACATTTAAGAATGTTCAAATGTGTTTATCTTATGTACACATATTGCAATTCTTATCGTAATACGCTTACTGGTTTAGTATTACTTAGATACTACAAAAGAACGACCAAAACGGACTGACCAAATTATAATAATTTGCAAATGTTAATGTTTACCAAGTCTTGATGATAAGTAAATATAATATATTATTAGAAAATTGTCTTTTATCTTATTTGTTCATTTTTATTTATTTGATAGTACCAAACATTGTTAATTTAATTATTGTTCATCATAATGTTAATCATGAAAATAAAAACAAAAACAAATTAGTTAATAAATGTATAATGTGGCAATAATGGCACATAATGACTTATAGAGAGCGTTAGTGTAATAGTATTATTTAAACATCCCCACAAGTTAGGAAGGGCATACAATGAGTAGAGAGACAAAGGCTATATATTTAATTGGTGACAAATGTTAATGACATTGGCGGACATCAGTGACTTTTCCAACCTCTCAACTAACAAGAAGTTCGCGTTTGCTATACTCAAACATTTGTCACCGAGAAATATACAAGTGTAGTTTATAGTTTTTAAAATAACACAGCAAAATTATTTTCTGTAACGGAAATTGCACCGAGAAATCAAATTATAAAAACGGAATTATACAATAAGAATGAGATTACTTTTATTTTGGAAGTAGACGTTAGCACTGCGCGGTGTAGGAGCGCGCACAGCTGAGTCTGAACGAGACTGGGGCGGAACACTCCAATGACACTACTTGTCATTTTTTCTTGGTCCGATCTGTTAGTTTGCTCTGTAACAAGATATTTAATTTTACAACGTGTAATCTGCGATAAGATTAATTTGATATGAATATCGTAAAACTGGTGAATAGAATGACGAAAGTTTAATATGGACCGAGTTTAAAAACATTCTAAAACAAATTGCTCCAGCCAAACGCGAAATAATCCTGGACAAACATACATACATACAAACAATTGAACTGAGAATCTCCTTTGCTTGAAGTCACTCAATAAATGAAAAAGAGATCAACCCCGGATAATTCATAATGGTTATGTCATTCTAGTAGCAAAAATACAACAAATCAGTGGCCTCATCCGTTTACTTTAACTTCATAACCACTGAGTGAATAGATCTATAATTCTATAGTCACCTTTGCTAAATTAAGTCCGATCTCGCTGAGTCGTTTGTGCTGGTAGGTGAGCGGCTCGTGCAGCTTGGCGTCGCCGCGCTTGTAGAAGTCGCTGTAGTCGAGGCGGAAGGCCAGCGTCTGCAGCGACACCTCGGCGTGCAGTGCCAGCTTCAGTATCAACGTCGTCACATGACCCCTGCGACAAACACAAGCGTCAAGCCTGGTTTAGAGGTGTTATGTAACCATTAAAGCAAAAATGTATTACTCCAACTTACAAATAACATGTTAAAAGTGATGGTGTTATTAATCCCGTTACACTCTAAACGAACGCTTAACACACTACACTCTAAGCCTTTTTTCGTAGGCGCAGGCGCAGGTGCGATGAAGCGTGACCACAATTGTGAGATCGTAAAATATAAACGGTCCCGTTATGTGAAATATCCGTAAAATCGTCAAAACGTGTTTACCTGTACGTGCGAGCCCAAACATTGAGGTCAGCTTTCCGACTTGCCAGAAACTGGTGGAAAATTTTCCGTTTTTCCTTATCTTGGGCCTCGTCAGCCGCTGTGAACGCGTACTCACCTGGCAAAAGAAACAGAAAAATTTAATATTGTCTGATAACGCCAAATACATGATGGGAAAGAACTATTAACTTTTTGTGCGATTAAAATGAAAATACCTAAATAATAATTTTATCATCTTGAAATAATGACATTTACACTAATAGTCTTACCGCGTCCTAATCTCTCTGCCTTCAACTGTTCGAGTCGATCTCTTCGTTCGAGCTCGGTGTTGATGCCGGCGTGGAGGGTGGACTCGAAGCTCCGCAGCGCTAAAGTTTCGTTCAGCACGTTACCCAAGTACGACTGGAGTTCCTGTTTGTGAAATATTGTAGTTTAGTTTAGGTTGTTTCAGCTATACTTAAACCTGATCTGATTTTTAAATAATTTTCCAAGCTATATTGTGCTTCAAATACCCAATGGCTGAACATGCTCAAGAGGGGTGTAAAGATTTAAAGGTGGTAGGTTTTTTTTAACAAAACGACACCCGCCTTAAGGAATTTAGTCCTTGTGTTGCATGGGTTTTACAAACATTCAATCACATATTCAAAGACACCCAGACTCGGGACAAGCTATCGTGAATCACAAAAATGCTTGTCCTACGCGGAGATTGAACCCGCGACACGTCGCGCTCAGTGGGTTTGGCGTGGTAACCTCAACCACTCGGCTATCCGTGCAGTCACACTGTCGAATTGTTTCTCGCCTCGAAATGTTATCATTTGTAGGCTACCTGCGTGGTGTGGTGTATCATGGCGTGTATGGAGTGGCGGTCGAGCGCGTGATGGTGCAGCCGCAGCAGCGTGTCGAGGTCGGCGCGCTCGGCGGCGGCGGCCAGCAGCGCGCGCCAGGCCGGCTCCGCGCCCACGCCGCCCGCCTCCTGCAGCGCGCCCATCAGGCGCAGCGCCTCCAGCCGCAGGCACGACACGCGCCGCATCAGGCTCCACACCTCTACACAAATACCACACCAATAAATGATATGACCTTATACTAACTTAGAAGAAGACTTAAATTGTTATGAGCATTACCTGGCATATACTTAAGCCTCTTCTGTAAGATAGCATGTTCGCGCCAAGCGTCGTGCAGTCCATACTCGATGCGTTTGACGCGCCACAGCTGCGTGAATAGCGCACGGTAGCGAGCCGCGCATGTGGCCGGGAACAGCGTGCCTAGCGGGCCGTCCACGCGATACTGGAGTGCGAACACGTCCCAACCGCAGTCATCGCGACCGTCGCCTTAGCGATCAAAACATAATTATCAGAATCCATAAAAAAATGTCATTTTATTATTTTCAATTGCAGTTTTTGCACCTAGGATACTCACAGTTAGGATACAAATTGACGTGAAGCCGGGCTAGTACGTGTTGCGGTTCGAACTGTGCGTTAGTGGCGCGCACCGCTGCCTCCAGAGTGCACGTCAAATTATGTACATACAGCGATGTCGCCGGTTTATTTAACTCGTCCCTGCGGCACAAATGATTTAGGTCAGTGTGATGTGGTCTGCGCTCGGAGTATGTGCAAGCGAATCCGTAGGTCTTTTTCTTTGCAGTAGAAATGGTCTAGATTGTTTTCAGTTAGTGGGAGTCCGACATACGTGCCAGGAGTCGAATGTTTCATTATTGTTTGACACCGAAAAATAAAGGTGTGTTCGGTGTAATATGTGTGATACGTACTGCAGTAGCGTCATGAGATGGTGCACGAAGTCTCCCTGCGCCAGCAGCAGGTAGCGGCGGTGCGCGGCCAGGTGGTCGAGCAGGTGGTGGTGCGTGGTGAGCGCGGCCAGCAGGCGCGCGGACGCGGCCGCGTGCGCCGCCGCCACGCCCTCGCGCAGCCCCGCCGCCTCCCACCACGCGCAGCCCTCCGTCGAGCGCTCCCCGCCTGTGCACAGCTCTGTACCTCCGGGGTTACACACGCTACGCTCGCACCACACTTACGTACGACTTGGAGAGGGTTAGGCTTAAGGCCGATTTTAACTAGACACATAAATTACGAAATTGCGGAGACAAACAAATTGAGATTTGTTGCAAATAAATTATACGTCGAGAACAGAAGGTACAATGTTTAGCAAAACGTACCTGTATGTGGTTTGAGCAGCGCCTGCAGATGTTGAGCGTGATCACTGGTGCCGGCGGGCTCGTCCTGGCAAGCTTCGCGCATAAACACCACGCTCTTGCCCGTGGCCAAGATCTGCGCCGCCTGCTCACGAGACATGAACGTAGGCACCATCCATTCCCTAAAAATTATATACTTTAAGTAAATAGTTTAAAATATATTGCTTGGTACATACTATGATTGCATAATTAAAACCTTGTACCTGACTCGATATTTGTCATGCCACATTCGATCAATAGGCACTCCACTTCTGCTCTCAATAAAAAATTCGTTGAAACGGTCGTCAATCTCTCCTAAGGGCAAATTTACGAATGTTAAATATGATACAGGTTTATAATACAATACAAACGTTTTTACTGTAAGGTGTATGTTACCATGGAGAAGCCACCGTGTTAGCATAAGGAGGAGCGGATATGTGAGCGCGGTCAACAGTCGTCGAGCAAGCATCGCCACGCGCTCGTCTCCGTGACGGACGAACCTGTGAACGCAGGACGCTAGCTCACCGCCTAGAGTTGCGTAGAAAATACACTATTAAAATATGGGGAAGCTCAATTTGACGAAACTAAAATATGTGAAAAATTTCAGCAACTTCATTTTCTGAAGTATACAATAAATCACATAACAATTTAATAACAATGCAACATGAAACTGTGAGGCTTTCACTCACCTTTCTTGTGATGCGCTGCATGTGCAATATTGGCGAGCCAAGTTAGGCGATGGAGTGGCTCTTGAGCCCAAACGCACACCCTGCGTAGAGTGCCACCACCGCCGTCACCCTCACATGCCTGTGAACACGTTATTTTTAACATAAACAATGTCATGTGGTTAAACTTTTTGCTTATGCACTTGCTTGCAACATACCTGGGACTGCAGAAGGGCGACGCTGCGGTAATATTCAGTAAGCTCATCTCTGATCGATGCTACAAGTCCTTCTCCCATTAGACCTGTAAAAAGTTACTAATGTAATAACTAGTAATAAGTATACAAATTAAAATGACAAAATAAGTTTTGTACTACAATAATACATTGTTCTTGATAAATTAGCACATTTTCTTTCATTCATGCCCACCCTTGACAAACGCCAAGCAAAAGTAGAATAGTATTCATATGAGTAAATGCAACAACTATACTAAGCATCTCTAAATAATAGCTTACCTTGTGGCATTAGACCAGAGGTAGGGTCGATAAACTCCTTCAGTCGGTCGTGTAGGAAGCCGAGATGCGCGATACGTGCGTGCAATGTTTGTTGCGGGCGCGGAGCGGCGCCTGCGCCCCGCGAGCGCACACCCGTCGCCGCTAGCACAGCCTCGCGCACGCATGTTCGCTCGTTAGTTCGGTCTGTACGCAATTAAGTTCCAATCATAAACACATTTTTTTTTAACACCAGATTAATATTAATCAACCATACATTAACTATGTATGGTACAAAATTCAAAACACTTTAATTGGCAAGTGACGACTGCCATATATTTCAACATCTTTGATACCCTTTATTTTAGTTTCCTTTTTTTTATAAATTAAATAAATTCTTGATTTTAATTAAAATGTTAGTAGTTCAACTTCTCAATTAATCTAAAATAATCTCTTTTACATAAATAAGGTACATACCCGTGGATTGTAGTACAACAGCCATGTTACTGTTATTGGACGGTAGGCTTTGGTTGGAGCCCGGCTGCTTGACTGCATGACTGCCCCAGCTCACAGAGCCAATGGTACTTTTACTTGTACTTGAGGCACTGCCACAGATACCGGTCGCTGATTTCTGTAACATAATATTTTTAAGTGATAACTGCTAACAACAAACGAGTGAACCACCTGCAACTTTTGCTATAAGAATATTGTACAATTTTACTTACAGTAGCAGCAAGATGAGGTATGGGGAACAGCTGCTGTGTAGACGCTGACTCTTGAGGTGTTTCCGACAGGGCCAACAGTAGAGCCAGGACTGATACTCGCTGCTTTAAAATAAACTGCAAAATTTACACACTTATAGCTACCTGCAAGTGTACAGCTGATTGTTTTAAGCAAAGGGTACTTACAGAATTTTTTAGTTTTGAATAATATTCACTGAATTTATCTGCATCCCTTGCAGACACACTGGCCAGTCGGGATTGGATTTTCTGACAAAGCAGTCTCTCATCTTGAACAGTACGAGTTTTCTCTCCAGTTGATGATAGATATGAAACTGCAAGCTCATATGCACCATCTGCAGAAACATGACATAAGTAAGACAAAGCTACATTAGGAACCTAAACATTATTAATTTGTCAAGTACCTGGTTTTGCATTTTGTACCATATATTTAATGTAATCATGTATGTTATTCATAAAGGAATATCTAAAAGTACTCTTAAAACATCAAAAAAGCACAAACCGTCGCTAAATGGCCTTTAATTTGACATTAACATGCTTATCAAAAACAATTTGTTATGGTTTTGAAAATAGAATTTACCTGGATCTAGTGACAATCCTGCACACAATTTTTGAAGTAGTCCAGAGAGATTACTTGACGTCAGGTCCATTTTACTTTAATATTGCCTCATCTAAGTACAATATTATCTGTTTTAATTCTATTTGTAGATGGCAAAACACTGTAAGCATCACACTATTTACAAATTTTCATAATAATGTTAGGATTCCACTAAGTATTTTCACGAAATTCTTAAACAGCAAAATTCTTGTCTGATATCTCAAGGAATCCAACTCATGTTTGATTGTAGATACATAACAAGAAGAAGAATAATTTACTTGTGGGAATACGAAATAAAATAAACGACCAAGAACAAAAATTGAGCTTGTCAATTTAATTTGGCAGTTATTTTTAGTGTTACTATTACCAAGGCAAAATTATTAATATAACCAAATCCAAATTGTTTTATAGCCTATGTTTATAGCACATTGTGTTCCAGATAATCTACATTTCACAGTATCTTTTTTCACAACTTTTCCATGATATGTAGCTTGTATTTGGTACAAAATAATTTAAACTATATCATATTTTAAGAATTTTGTTTAAATATTTGTTTGTCTGTTGAAATAAACAATGTCAATAATAATCCGTACCTTGGCATAGTCTGTGCTTCTCTCACCTATTGATTTTGACATCAATTTGTTTTTATCATCCGAATAGGTTAAGAAAACGAAATGCATTTGTTGTTATATTTCGATTTATAAATGAATATAATAACACTGTCAATGTTTTTACACTAAAACTAGTTTTCCTGTTATTTCTTGACAATCGCCATTTACAATTAAAGTTCATTAATATGAATCCTAAGAGCCCAGAAGCGAGAATTCGCGATGATAACCCGTTTGAAGGAATGTATATTTCAGGTTCTGAATCCTTAGACAACCTAAACAGTCGAAGTGCATGCCCACGATGCGGCAAATCACGAATGTATTTCTGTTACACTTGTTTTGTCCCCGTCACGTTACTCGAGTCCAAAATTCCTCACTGCAGGGTAAGAGTACAACTGATACTTCAATTATGTTATTACACTGTATCTTGTTACGTCTAAAGTTTCAATTGTTTTTAGCTGCCAATTAAAGTTGACATCATTAAACATCGGCGGGAAATTGATGGGAAAAGTACATCGGCACATGCAGCTGTTCTAGCACCAGATGATGTCAATGTTTATACATATCCAGACGTCCCTGAATACCCGCAAGGCGGCAGAACTGTTTTGCTGTTTCCAGGAGCTGAGGCGAAAACTGTACAAGAATTGTACTCTGGGCAATTAGATGCTCCCAGTTACTCTGAACTATTACTAGCAGAGCTACCTTCTGGGTACTGTGTAGGGACATTAATGAAAAAGGTTCTAAAAGACCAAGAAATTTTTAAAATTTATCACTCTCAAGAACTTCCAATAGATAGAGTGGTACTTATAGACAGCACTTGGAATCAGAGTCGAGGAATTTATGCTGATGAAAGGCTACAAAAGATACCTACAATAGTTCTTCAAAAGAGAGCCTCACAATTCTGGCGGCACCAGCGAGGCAGTCCTCGATGGTATTTGTCAACAATAGAAGCACTACATCAAGTTCTATTGGAGTTACACATATGTGCATGGGGCCGGAGTGAAAATTATGACTCATACCTCACTTGTCATTATCCAGTACATAGTAAAGAAGAGAATCACCCTCAATGTCGCCCTTACAATGGACAGTATGATAACTTGTTGTATTTCTTTAAATTCATGTATGAGAAACTGCATAAACTTTATAAGCATGATAATTTATTAGCATATAAAAGGCCTATGTCATAACTATCTATATTATGGTAATTTGGGTGACTGGTATTCAATAACAGTCCATATATAACTGGTCTATTTTACTTTAATATTATAAGTTTACACCTTTAAGGAATACATGACCTAAAATTAAAAAATAAACTTAATTTACTATTTATAGTTTTATTTCTTACAATAGTTATACCTATTATTACACAAGTAACAAAAAATTAAGTATAGTTTCAAAGAATTTTCATTCTATCAACTTGAAACATTCAGACAGAGGTGTTGTTGTAATTTGACATGACTGGTTTTTTCACTAATGTCACAAATATCTTACATGCGCAGACGGTAATTTAAAAAGTTACTTTATTAGTTATCTCTAGAGTTATTGAGTATACTTTTGAATAAACAGCCACTAGGTAATTTGTAATGAATTTCAGTATTAATCCCTAAAAATAATGTGATTACATATTTATCTATAATATTTGCTATTTTAGCTTTGAATCTGCTGACACTACCAACATTAGATAATTTATGATAATATGCATGAATTTTAATATATTCTTTTTATTACTTTATTTACTGATGAGATAAACCAACTAATAATAATATACCCTCTACAGAATGTTCAAGTCATCGCCTGATTTTTTTATGATTAAACACACATACAGTGTTTCTAACAGCCGGTTGTTATAGTTTACGTAAATCTAAAACAAAGACACTACCGTCACTAGCGCTTGCGCCGACTTTGGTGCCTCGTGAATTCCAGCACACTTCGAAAATACCTCCTGTGCCCTTGTACGAGTGGACAAGGCTTCCAGTCTGTGTTGACCATATGTGGACACACTTGTCAAAAGATCCACTGGCAAGGAATTTGCCATCTGGAGAAAATGCCACACTATATACTGGCTCAGTGTGCTTTGTGAGGGTGTGTATGCAGACACCTCGCTCTACATCCCACAAGCGTACAGTGCTATCAAAGGAAGCACTGGCTAAAATCAAGTTCATGTTTGGGTTTTGAGTTCCAGGCCCTGTTGGTGACCATTTGATGGTATAGATTTCTTTTGAATGAGCTTGCAAATCATGAACGCAAGTGTCTTGCTTCATGGACCAAATCTTTAATGTCATGTCATCTGAACATGATGCTAGCAACTGACCCTGGGGATCCCATTTTATGGCATTAACTTCATTCTGTAACATAACCATTAATGATTAGGAATGCAATAATTTTGAATACTCTTAAAGTCAAGCATAGTCTTACTTACAGTATGCCCTTGGAAACTTTTGATTGGTTTGTCAGCATTCAGTTTACAAACATGAATACACTGATCAGTTGAGCAAGATGCAAATGAAGTGTTTGTTTGCCAATCAACATCAAGAGCTGGTGCCAAATGGAAAGAAAATTGTTGTGTACATTGGCCTGTGGATGCATCCCATATAATTGTAGTTTTGTCAACCTATAAAGAAATAGTGTTGTAAGATTAATATTATAAAAAAAAAATAACTCCCGGAGTAAGGAATTTAATCCTTGTGTTGCGGGAGTATGACAAACATTCAAGTCACATGCACCAAATACAGGACAAGCATTTCTTGGATCAAATGTATAAATGCGTGTCCTATGTGGTTATAGAAAGCGCGTCACTGTCGAATTGAATTCTGTTACTACTTACTCCAGCACTCAAAATATAATTGCCCCTTTTGTTCCACTTCAGGGCAAATATCGGGCCCTTATGTTGACCTAGTGTTGATGCTAGTGTACCATCTGTGGTCCAAATACGAGCATAGCCATCATAAGATCCAGTGGCCAACAGGTTTCCATCACACTGAAAAAATATATATATATAATACAAGATTATTTGCTGATTAACAACTAAAATAGAAGGAAGGCAACCATTAAAAAAGGCAGGCTTCTGATCCCAAAGCCGTCTATAACAATTTACCTACATAATCACGTATTTCCTTACTCTAGCCTTTGTACGTGGGGCGTACAAACATAACAGTCTTTTAAAATAATGGCTGGTGGTTGGAAAATAATCTAATATATAGGCAATAGAACATTTATCAAAAAACCAGTAGTGCTTTCCAAATGGAGCTGTCTTAACTATGTAGTAATCTTTACGGTAGTCAATAAAGCTAATCCAAAATGCTGGGTCCAATTCTTATTTTTTTTTCAGATCATTCTGAATCGATAATAAGTTCGATCTTTGAGAAAAAAAAAAAGTATTTTTATGGCAAATAATTTATTTTCTATTTATCCTGAGTTAAAACAGCGAACGCATGGACAGTCAAAACTGCCCTAGTCAGCTTAATCACTTTGCGGCGAGCGAATACTAGATACTCTGTTAGGTATTCATTAATAATATGATAACTTACTTGCCACTTGTAAATTTTCTTATTTATAGATTAATACTGTTAAAAGAGTGTTGGTAGAGCTCTCGTACAAAGTACAACTTGTTATAGGCGGCTCAAAATCGTTGGTAGTATTTGGGACACTTTGAAATGCGTTTTTTTATACTATGTAGTATAAAATTCAAACTTAAGCATTATGTTTCTTATTCGCTTTTCTAAGGTCATATTGTTAAATTTTGGCTGGTTGTTCAAAAATTACCCTGTATATGGCAATGATATAATAGAGGGCCATATAGAGACTAAAAGAAACAGATGAAGGCCAAAAAGGAAGCACAAACACCAACTAAAGGTAAAGGCAGAAGTCTCAACATAGGGATAGAGAATTATAGAAATTGCTACACAGACAAGTGCCCAGCACTTACATGAAGTTGAATGGTGATAATTATTTAACAGAATTAGAAAGAACCATGTTTGTATGTAGTACAGATTGCTTAAGGTTGCTTTTGGTTATTTCACTCATAAAATAATGTTGCTTATCCTTTATTTAGAGAATAACACAAGAAGGAAAAGAAATTGCATTCGCAAACAGAACAATGTACATAATATGTTAATATGAATATATTTACATTCCAATCCAAAGAGGTAACATCTTTGTTGCTGGGTACTTCAGCTCCACCCTTTTGAATGCAATGTCGCAGCACCAACTGATTGGGGGTTGTAGCTGGATTGTCTGACATGTCCCATATTCTGAAATTAAGAGATTTCAAAACCACATATCAAGACTATGACTTTTAAATAGAAACAAGACTGTTGTGCATGGAGAAAACATAGTAAAGTTGTACCTGGCTGTACTGTCACCAGATCCACTTGCCAAGAGGTCTGTGCTGGGATTCCAAGCACATATGAATACTTCAGATTCATGTCCTCTAAGTACTGTGGCTTTGCTAGCCGGGATCTCTATAGATTGATCCATGTCCATTGTTTCTGGGGCACTGGGTGTGGCTGCTCCCCCTGGAGCTGCAGTTGCAGCACATGTAGTACCCTGAAATAAATGCTGTTGTTCTTAAACATGAATTTTACTAACATAAGATATTTCAAGTTCAGACAAACTTTTTATATTTATGTGTTGCAATCAGTTATGAGTAAGTACGTACATCAACACCATTCTGTTCTCCACCAGAGCCAGGTTCGGCCTTGATGGCTTGCTTCTGAGCATTGTGAGCATTTTGTCTAGCAGCTACAATATCAGGTGTAACTGCATCAATTAAACTTAAACTTTCTGTAAGACGAGTTTCTGTGCCTAAAACAAGAATGATACAATTGAATACCTAGGCAAAACAAATATTCAACAAGAAAGTTTCGCATCTGATTCGCATTTTTTTTTTAAGTACATATATATTACAGTAGCAGCAAATATGATTTTTAATAAAATTGACGAGTAGTGGCTACAAATTTATTACCATCTTCTCCTATAGTGATTTCTGCTTCTGTGTACTGTAATCCTTTCTGTAATATGTTGAGCAATGCAGCAGGTGGCACTAATGCACCATTGATATTACTTTGGGATATATGTGACTCAATACCAAATGTATATGCAGAATGATGAAAACCTGAAAAAGAAAATGACACTTATTCTGTATTCTCTAGCAAGTTTACACCATTTCTCATTGCTGAGATGTGTATCAATAATATTATCACAGTAGATATAAAAAAATTTAAGACATTGGTCTCTAATAAACACATTTAAAATGTTATATTATTAATTTTGTTTTTTTTTTTAGTGTCACATAGCTACAGGAAAATAAATAGTAAAGAGCAGTTTATAAAACATTTGTCACGTAAAACAGAGTGTTAGCGTCTGAGAGTTCAATGAACCATACCTGATTCCTGTAAATAGCGGTACACTAGAAAATTTACTTCATCACTAGAAAAACTCATCTTGCTTTAACAAGAATATTGAAAACATGAAAAATAACTATGTGAGCCTACTTTAGAAACCCAGAAAAAACATCTAACCCTCTATATTTACTTCACACCGATCATTGATTGTAATAGAGTAATAGATTGTAATATTTCTTTCTATAGTCTATGGCCTCCAAAGTTTTCTTAGACTGTCTGACATTCTCGTCTAAAGTTAAATCAAGAAAAATGCAAAATCGTCGCAATGTGATAAACTCGGCCGATCTTTTGACCACTCGCACGAATAAGATTAAGGGTCAAATATCACTTCATAAGCAAAATTAGAGTTTTACAATTTAAACATAGTTTTTTTTTCGTACAAGAAAAGCATGTACTTACGTTAAAATAGCAAAAAGGATTTGATCTTTTTAAAGTTAAAGTGAAAGTCGTAATCATAAAAATAAGCTGAAAAAAAGAGAGTCAACCTTCCAATACCGTAATTTATCAAAATAAAAGATTAAGGTACGCGTCGTTGAAAACTTTTGTACAAAATATTTTTGACAACCAAGAGCTATATTTATCGTTAGTCTATATTGAAAAATGTTTTATGTAATTAACATAAAAATACCTAACATTGGCGTTAAATAATGTATTAATATAAAATCAAAATTACGTGCTACTTACTTTACGAAAACTTAATGTTAATTCGAAAATATTATTTGTTATAGTTCGTACTGTGGCCACCAGGAGGAGCTTTATTACTATTCGAAAAATATTCCGCAGTCTATACTTTAAAAAATCAAGAAGGCTGTATCGTAGTACCTTTGCCTAGTACAATTGATAGGAGCTGAAATAAATAAAAAACTATTTTCGTTCTTACTTACCTTACGTCAAAAAAGTGTTAGTGAACTAAATTTGGTGGTTTATTTCAAGATTTTTTCAGTAAATTGAGTATATGGTAGAAGAAAAGGTAGAACAATTGGGTAATTGCAATTTTATGTTGTGTCTTTAGTTTCTAAATCGCAACTTTTATATATTTTTTGCTTTGTCTTGTTTGGGATAATGACGCCATTTTGTCGCGCCGGCTGATCTTATGAATTATTATTTTGTGGATCTTCTTCTGTGGGTAGGGCAACTGTTGTAATTATTTATTATTGGTATACTTGCTTAGATTCAGAATTATATTTATCAGGTGTCATTGGAAGGAACTTAATTACATAAGCTCTAAAAATTTAAAAGGAAAATTGATTGATTTATGTATCGTATTAATATTGCGATAAAGAGGTATTATTTCTTACTTTGTAAGTATTTATTTCGTTCTCTATTTAAAGTTTCTATTCACACTTGCCCTATAATAACATCTTGCTTAGATTGGTCTTGGAATAAATCCCATAAACTAAAGTTTACTCCACATGAGTGTGGGTTTTCGTGACTCAAATTCATCTATGCTTATGATTAAAATTAGATTATATTGATCATACTTTGTCTTCCACTGTATATAGAAATGCCCCTAAAATCTACAGTCCATGACATACCAATGACAGTGCAGTAATGGTGTTGATTTCCTTCAGTTTGATATTAGGTACCATCAAGGATCTATTACATGTTATTGTATAATAATCAATGTTATTTGGAGTGCATCTTATAAGTGGTAGTTATTCACTTTAAAATTTCGTTGTCTCATTCTATGAAACATAATGCAAGATTGGATTTTTATTATCTTGGAATCCACAATTTTATTATTAGGCTAATAATTACAGTACAATAATATTTTCCAGAGGGTGCAATGACTAAACATATGTTGAAATAATGACTATATCAATGAAAGAACAAGATCAAATGCCAGGGGAGGTAAGCTACATCTTCTTTATATCTTTATGATATTACAAACTGCCTTTGCATATTTAATGTTTAGGGTCCAAATACTGCTTATTTACTAATTGATATTTTTCTGCAAATGCAATGTGCAATTTGCATTCTGTCTATCCGATAAAATCTAGCCTTAAAAGATAAGTTATTGCGTGCACTTTGCTGCACTCTAACTAGTGAATTAAACACTACCCAACATGTTATAATTTATTTTTTCAAGGTATAATTGAATACTGACACTTCTACTCTATTTATTTAGCTACTTAAAAGAGATCAATAATCACAGTGTCTTTTTGTATTGAGTACCCAGTTTTCAGCATAAAAATATGTGGCTAATAACAAATTTGAAACAACAAATAAAGACAATTAAATTAAATAAAGCAGTTGTAAATAAATTGTATGTGTTTGTAAAAAAAAGGGTTTTCCATTATTTTGTTTATAATTTTTTTAAATACAGTATAGATTGGTAATCTCTGTGGCATAGATTAAGTTCATTAACAAAATTTAAACCTAAAATTATTAACTTAATTGTGTATTGTTTAAGTTTACATTTCTGCTAGTACACACTTCATATGATATTACATTCTTCCATCAAACAGAATGTGTTGTATTTAGTGGCAGCAAATAACCAATTTAAATATCATTAGAGATATTCACATTTGTAGTTAAACTCCAATATGCAATATGTTCAAACTTAATTTATCAGTGTCATAATACAGACACTGTATTATTATTCTGATGAACCTCAATAATATGTTTGTATTTATGTTTACAATAAACTATGATTTGAGACACGTGGATTAGTGTCCTAGTAATTATATGTGTTTTTAGATGGCATTCCCCGAGGCCAAGTTAAAGGCACTGGAGGAGAAAATTTCACATCCTCGCTGGGTTGTGCCTGTGCTACCTGAACAGGAGCTAGAAGCACTTCTTGTTGCTGCTACTGAGCTAGCAGCAAAAGGTCAAGTACACAAATTCACATAATTATAGTAATCAATACCTTTTTTCAGTCTTAGAAGGATTCTCTATAATTAAGTCTGTGGGTAAAGTCTAAGTACATAACAGTTTTGGGGAATCCCCACAAGTTGTGATGTTTCTTTAGTAACATGTTTGATAAATTTAAGTTAAAATAAACTTCAAACTAGAGTCAACACTCTTGTTGATAATGTAATTTTATTAAGTTATAAGTAACTGGACTTATCTTGCTATCTTAATATGTTCTGTTTGTATGTATGATTTTTTGTAACAGCTGTTTATTTATTTACAAATCTTAATGCAGGTGAAGACGCAACCCACCCAGCTTGTCAGAGATTTTACAATGATGCTCTTACAGTGTCTTTTACAAAGATACTAACAGATGATGCAGTCTCTTCATGGAAAAACAATATACAGCAATGTGTACGATCAAATTGTGAAAAGCTTGTCAAACTATGTGCAATGAAACTTGATGACCCAAGATTTTTGCACTTATTATCTATGACATTCAATCCAAATAACAAGTAAGACTATAGAATTATTGTATATTTTATTGGATTAGAGTACTTTCCTATTTGCTTCTTGATTGTATTGCTAGTAGATTAATGTATCAATTACGTGAATAACTTAGGAAGATGAATATGATTAATGATGTAATTAGTAAATAAATAGTGTTGAATCATAATACAGTGTCAACTGTCTGTCATTGAGATGCATGTATTTGATGTTTTCAGATTTCACACATTCAATGCATCTAGAACTTGTGAAGGTCTATCAATTACATCTCCTGGTCAGGGCACCACTCAAGAGGCTGAAGTGTTTGCGAGGTCACAGGACCACCGTACGCCGAGAGGATGGCTGGTCCATCTTGTTAATGTGTATGTTCAGAACTTTTACAACATTATCAAAACTTAGCACAATATCATTTTTATAATTAATTCATTTTTGTACAGATTCGGTCAAGCAGGGGGTTTTGTCAAGATTCGCGAAAGATTTGAAACAATAATGGGGTTTCTGAAGACAGACTTAACAACCTCCATCAATTCAGAAGAAAAAGTATCCACTGAAATAATTGAGAAAGAAAGTGAAGACAGCAAATGTGATAAAGTCGACAGTCCAGAAATAAATGTTATTTCTGAGAGTGGCGAAGTAGGTATTATTAGTTAATTTAGGTTTGGAACAGTAGACGAACAATCATTGTCTCTTTCTACGTAATCTCATTAATTTTGTTGTTTTGTATTGTTTCCAGTATTCGAACCCGACGCGCAGTGAGCAACCATCCTCCTTGGAACAGTCTATGACTGGAGAAACTCGGGTAACAGCAGTTTGGCAGCTGCTGCGCCCCTTAGGACTGTGCCACGATCTCCTCACATCACACACTGTTACCACGTACCTGTTACCTGTTCTTGTGAGTATATACAATTCCTTCAAGCTATGATTTGGATCACACGTCAATTTTGAGAATTTTGTTGCTTTTAATATCACAGCAATATCTAAGAATCAGCAGCAAATACTTTAAACAATAGTCGTTCTCATAATACAATTTTCAGCCAAAAGAAGCGTCTATTCTCTAAATATGTATATGATTAATTCTTCGGCGCTATGTTCGCTCTTAAGTTTTTATTTAAATTCTACATAAAACAATTTTGTTTACAGGAATGTATCCCAACACTACTGGAAAGTTTAACTGATGAGGAACTGAAGAGAGAAGCACGCGGTAGTGAAAATAAGACTGACCCTGTATCTTGTTTAATTCGCGCGTGTAAATACGTCTCAGTGAAAACACCTCAACACCACAGTTTACTAAAATGTGAGTACAAAAGTATTATTAACTTTGTTTTTAACTAATTGTAGTTTTCCTTATGCGGGTACAATTTTAGTTATGAATTGTTGATAATCAAAATAGTTCATAAAGTAATTTTAAGTTTAGCATGAATGCATTATGTCTCCATTATGGAAGTCCTTCAAGCTGTGGTGTCGTCATGAAGATGTTAGTAGTTAGGGTCGGTAGCGTACCCTGTAGCTGCTAAGGGGCGTAGTCCTTGTAACCGCCCCTGTGCTGCTACATTGTACTTTACTGGTTCCCACATGTCTTCACTGAACATTCCTCGTGTAAGAAGATAAGAAGAAACAGTTTCTTAATGATCAAATTTTGGAAACACTAACTAACCAACAATTTCTTCATAAAAGTTCAAAATCACATGCAAACCTAGTTTAATCTAAACGGCGCTGTTGCTATGACATAAAGCTATGCGTTTTTATTTGTAAAGTTGATTGTGTATTTTTCAGCTCTTGAAATGTTTCGGTTAAAAATGATATTACGATTGCTACAAATGTCATCATTCAATGGAAAGATGTCAGCTTTAAATGAAATTAATCAACTTATCAGTACATTTGCCCAACAACCGAAGCCTGAGTGGCTTACGCCAGCTGTAATTACTGTAAGTGTTATTAAAATAGTATAAATAAAAAACTAGCTTAGGCGTTGTTCCGCCCGCTTTTATATTTTTATCACCGCATATGGCGCTGGCTATTCCATGGGAAACTTTAACTTTGCGCATGTAAATGGTATTTGAAAAGTCTATTTAGATAGCTGGTTTAACCAATATTTTTTCATTCTAGACATGGATCCGTGAAAACAAAGTTGTAGACATAGTTTTACGGGACTCACTTCACCAGCCGCAATATGTAGAAAGATTAGAAAAAATGCTCAGGTTTATGATCAAAGAAAATTCACTAACTCGAGATGACTTGGACGCCATATGGAAAGCCCAGCATGGCAAACACGAAGCAATCGTAAAGAACTTACACGACCTGTTAGCCAAACTGGCTTGGGACTTTACTCCCGATCAACTGGATCATCTGTTTGACTGCTTTACTGTAAGTTTACCATATTCTATTGATCTTTGAATTATTTTCGTCCTTTTGCATATAATTATCTTTATTGAGTTTTATACTTTTAGGCTAGTTGGGCAACGTCAAGCAAAAAACAAAGTGATAAACTATTAGAAGTGATAAGAAGGCTGGCAGAAGATGACAAGGATGGTGTAATGGCAAACAAGGTAGATGTTAATATTTTATAGTATTACAAATCAAATTTATCCCTACTACTATAATTGCGAAAGTAACTCTGTCTGTCTATTACGCTTTCACGTCTAAACCACTGAACTGATTTTAATGAAATTTGGTACAGAGATAGAGTTGACCTTGAGAAAGAACATAGGATAGTTTTTATCCCGGACTTTTGAAGACTTCTCTTGGAAACGCGATATAACCGACCTCGACGCGGACTTCTAAACAAAACTTTTATTTTTAGGTATTAGTGCTTTTTTGGAATTTGGCTCACTCTGATGAAGTTTGCACAGAAATAATGGATGTGGCGTTAGCTAATCTTATTAAAATTCTGGACTACAGTTGTAGTCAAGATCGTGACGCCCAGAAGACACTCTGGTTAGACAAGTAAGTCTATTGTAAAGTATTTTGATCTGTGTTAACCTAAAACTACCTAACCAATATGATTTTAGTATATTTGAAACTTAACCTCAATGTGTATATACTCAGGTGTGTAGAAGAACTCAAAACAAATGAAAAGTGGGTATTGCCAGCCCTAAAAGTGATGCGTGAGATTTGTTGCCTGTACGAAGCCGGCGGCGGGACCGGGCTGCGGCCTCACGTGACTCGTCAGGAACTCATAGACCGGCTTCAGACACAACACTCGCTCGTAATACTCGTAACCGACTCTCTAACACACTATATGGACGCTGTGCGGAACAAACTAACGGGTAGGGTTTACTTCTTGCAAACATGATTGTGTATGTGAGTGCTCTAAGGTTGGGAGATTAATGACTAGCTATAAAACTGTCTTTCTATTCTGTTTTTATCTCTAGCTGAGTTGAAAGTATTTAAACGTCGTCATTATGTTCCTTAATTCTTTCAGAGGAGGGTGAAATAGATTGGGATAATTGGCTGCCAGATGGCAGGTACCCTCATGCCGCTCAAGTTCATGAAAGACTAAGCTTCCTAAGGTTTTTATTGAAAGATGGACAATTATGGCTGTGCGCAGAACAGGTCAGTTCCCAACTTAGCTGTTCTATAATATGACAATAATATATTCGTTGTGTAATCCATACATTCACATTCTAGGCTAAACAGATCTGGGTATGTCTGGCAGAGAAACCAGCACACCTCGGTGATCGGGAAGCATGTTTTCGGTGGTTTAGCAAACTAATGGGAGAAGAACCTGACTTAGACCCAAATATTAATCTACACTTTTTTCGAAAAAATATTATGACCTTATCACCAAATTTACTAACCCACGCCGGTATCAAGTGTTTTGAAAGGTTCGAATTCTTTAATTATTATTTTTTTCTATAATTCATGTGATTAAAGCCTATAACTTAAAAAAGTTTTCTTTTTTAGATTTTTCAAGGCAGTAAACTCCAAAGAAGGCAAACTAAAAATGAAGAGACGAAGTTTTTTACTTAACGATGCTGATCTCATAGGATTAGATTATTTATGGAGGGTAAATATTTTAACTAAATTAATATTGGTATATATGCGTTAAGGGCAGGATCTGATACTGATCTCTTAATTGTTAATTTTGCAGGTAATAACAGAGTGCGACGACGAGATATCAGCGCGCGGCATCGAGTTGCTGCGCGAGGTGTGCACGTGCGTGGGCCCGCAGCTGTCGGCCGCGCACCACCACGAGGCCTTCCTCACGCACTGCTGCGCGCGCACGCAGCGCATGCAGAAGGACATGGAGGCGCATCAAGGTAACACTCCTTTGTTTACACACATCTACTCAATCCACCAGCAGCGTTTGGACATTCACAAGCCAGCATATCTGATTGGTCAGAGACTAGAGGCTGATTCAATAGCTCTTTTGTTTCAGATTCGTCGGAAGGATGTACGAGAATGTGTAGAGTGATTCGTGCCATACAAGAATATATAAATGAATGTGATAGAAGATTTTCGGCGGAGCGGCAGATTTTACCTATCTACAGGTCGGGTCGAGGGAGGCAGTGTACTATTATAGTCAGATTTAATTTTCAAACTGGCCAAAGACAAGTAGAAGATATAGAGCTTTACTCGCATTCGAATGACACGCTGCACTCGTTGCGTTCGACCATTCAGAGGAGGTCAGTGTCTGCGTTACCACTGCGACAGAAATAGAACCGCACTTATAAAGTAATCTTTAAACTTTATCTTTGTGTCGTTGCAGGCTCAAGAGTGCTTCAGAAAGTAATATAAAATTAGAACTATATGTAAATAAGTTGGAGCTGTTTGTCAACGGAGAGCTATTAGATTCTAGTCACGATAGAAAAATCCTATCGCAAATTCCGCTTCGTGACAAAACTGTGATTGTTGCTAAGGTAAATATTAGTTTAACAACAGAATTTTGAACATATTTGTGAAGATATTCTGTCTGCGTGCTCTAGCACCATTCTACATGTCATTATTATATTTTTATGATACCAGGTGTATGATGGGCAAGTGTGTGGCAGTGGCGGCTGTGGCTCGTCAAACGAGTCCAGCAGTGACTCTAGTACTTCCTCACCTCCGTTGTCACCGACACCGGAACACGCTTTACCTGGCGTTGTATGTATATCCTAATATAGTAAATTTTTGTTTATATTCTAAGGAATGGTTATCTAAGTTTTGTTTCATTTTTTTTCTAGCTTTTTGCACAAGGCTCGTGGTATTTACCGTTTATATTAGAATTGGAACACATTGGTATCACAAAAGGACACGGACCACTGACTGAAGCTGCGCATTTACTCTCACAAATCTGCCCTGCGCATAAACAAACTGTATGTACTAAATAATTAAGTATTTCATTCAAACTGCGTGCTCATAGAATTTCACATATAAATTATTGTTTTTCTGTCGCAGGTGGAGAAACTAACTGAAGCTTTGCTATGTCGAGAAGAATCTAAACTAAGAGACATGCTGTATGGACCAGCTCCACCCACAGTAGCCTATAATATTGAAGTAAGTAAAAATCTGAACTCTAAGCAAATGTTACTTCAAAGTAAGGTGTAAAATTAATGTATTCATTAATATTTAGGTATTATATAGCATGGTGATGCCGTCTTCGGACACAAAATTGGACCGCAGTCGCAGCTTCCAAATAGCGTGCGTCAAGAAAGCACCGCTCTTAGTGCAATGCTTGTCCGATAAAGATTTTTTAAAAGGCGCTGCGCCACACACGAGGAGGTAAGATACACTGCTTAACAATGATATTACATTTTCGCAACTGTTTGACAGGCACAGCTCAAATGCTCATATTTTATTTTAATCTTTCAGAGTCGGTTATTTAGCTCTAGTCAGGCTGGCCAAGTTGGCGTTATATACGTTAGGCCACCTTTTCGAAATACTCGCTCCAGACGGATCTGATACAAACGTAGATAAGGAATTTAGGTGAGTCTTCCTTTATTGAATAACTTATACAGTTTGTAATGTTGTTGAACACCAAGTTATCTAATACATTTCTGTTTTTGTTAGTAGAATGGACGTAACAATACTACGAGAAGCATTGCAAACGGTGCCTAATCACAGCTGTGAACTAATAGTGAAGGCTATTTCTGAAAAGCTGGCTAATACTTTAGGAGAACAGGTAACAATTTTTTTTTATAAGATCTTAGTATAATGTTATTGTTCTAAACTGTGTATTTTTTAAGGAGGCTTATACAGATTTTTTTAATTCCACAGGTTGTATTAAGTGGTGAAGACAGTGACTCTGTGTCAACGTTAGTCTGGTGGCGAGTTCCCACTACGGCCACGGTTCGAGCGCTATTTAGTCTCGCCTTTTCCGTAGCTCAGCCATCTGAGCACAGCGGCATCGTCCATCCCGATGATGTTACATGTAAGTAGTACTGTATATCATTAAGACACGTGTGCTCATGATGTGATGCTAAATTCTTAAGTATTTTACTATGTTGTTAGTGGTTCGTGAGTGTATGGAGGTAGTGACCATTTGCATGGCGCTGAGCGGCGGCCACTTGGAGACAAACTTGCTGAATGAGTCATGGTGGCAAGACACCGCATTGTTTTTGATGATTGACTGCCCGAACCCTCAAGTGAGTTTTTGTCACAGAATTTTGATATATGTTTAACGTGATGTATTTTTTTATCAGTGAAGTCTTATAATTCCACGTGGTGCGTGTCAGGTGCGCGTGTCGTGCGCGGAGCAGCTGCTGGCGATGTGCGCGTGGGGCGGCGGCGGCGGCGCGCGCGCGGCGCTGGGCGCGCTGGGGGGCGCGGCGCCGCGCGCTGCCGCCGCCGCGCGCCTCGCCCGCCACGCGCGCCACGCGCAGCAGTTCCTGCAGCTGCTGTGCCGCCTCGTGGCGCTGGCCGGGCCCACCGCGCGCACGCTCGAAGATTTAGCGCTAGAGGTACATGATTCGCTCAATCGATTTTCACCATATAAAATTTGACAGACATCAGTATGTTTCATAAATTGAATAATGTATCCAGGTGGCTTGGCTGCGAGCTGTACGCGCCAACCCCGCCTCTTTAGACGACACTTTATTCGAGGGTCATCTCAATCTCACGAAGGAACTTTTTGCACACGTGCCTGCACAAGTCAAATTCCAGTACGGCGCGCATCCTGATCACAAGGATTCAGGATTGATCAAGGTTAGTATCTGTGGCTGTAATAATTGAAAATGGATCTTCAAACGATACTAAAGCCTAAAATATAATTTTCAAGTTATTTTTGTGCCTTTGTGCGCGATGAACTCACTAGATCCATTTTCACGTAACATTTACGGCAAAAGCAAAGGCAAAATCTGCCTCCCATGAATGTAATAATTCTTGCATCGCGCAGGAAGTGACGACGGAGTTCCTATGGCCGTACTCGTGGGCGTGGTGCAGCATGTCGAGCGGCGAGGCGGGGGCGGGGGGCGCGGCTGGGGGCGCGGGGGCGGGGGGTGAGCCCGCGCCGCCGCTGTGCCGCACGCCGGGCGCGGCCGCCGCCGCCACCGACCTGCTGCTGGCGCTCGTGCACGGCTGCGTGCCCAACATGGCCGCGCTCGCCACGCTGCTCGACCACATGTTCTATAGCGGTCAGACACTTAATTAACTAATAAGTTTAACTTCTAACAACTCTGACATTTCATAGCCTATATTATTAAAAAAAAATGCTTTCCTTGTATTATTATTCATCAAAAGGTATTTGTTATGTTCAGACAAGAGCATGCCGCTGTCGGAGTGGGAGTACATGCCGTGCGTGGGCCCGCGGCCGCCGGCGGGGCTGGTGGGGCTGAAGAACGCGGGCGCCACGTGCTACATGAACTCTGTGCTGCAGCAGCTGTACTGCGTGCGCGCCGTGCGGGACGCGCTGCTCACCGTGCAGGGTTACTACTGCCCACTTCTATAAATCATTATGAGCAACTCCAACTGCAACTCATTGCAGCATTGTTTTTCTAAACATTAAATTTACATATACCACAGCTTCCTGTAATTAAAGCAAATAGCGCCGTTACTCGATAATTTTCTTTTGTCATGTAAACCTTACGTAAGTGTTGTTGTTTTAGGTGCCGCAACTGACCCTAATGAAGATTTTTCAGGAGAGAGCCATCATCATAGCATAGTCGAGAATAACATTGAGGTAGATACTAGTTAATAAAGTTTCAAGTTTCTCTATACATTAACTTGTCATTGCGCTTTCTTCATTATTCGTTTTTATTTTCAGAACAACTCAGATTACAATATAACAATTTTGAAACAAGTACAAGCAATATTTGCTCATTTGCACTACAGTAAACTTCAATATTATATTCCTAGAGGACTATGGGCGCATTTTAGGTATGAAAACTTTCACCATTATTGTCTATGGAATAAAAAGGAAATAAAAGTAACATGATCTTATAATTTTAAGGTTACAAGGAGAACCCGTGAATTTACGAGAACAACAAGACGCTGTAGAGTTTTTCATGTCATTGGTTGAATCTTTAGACGAAGCGTTAAAGTCTTTGGGTCAGGAGCAGCTCATGGCGAAAACTATGGGTGGAACATACTCTGACCAGAAAATTTGTAAAGGATGTCCTCATAGGTAAATACAAACATTACATTTCTGTATTTCTTAATTTTTTCTTAACATAAATTCAATTAGAGCTTTAAAACTACTGCAGCATTTCATTTGACATCGTTTCTGTCATAATTTCATTGTTACAGGTACTGCAAGGAAGAGCCTTTCAGTGTAGTATCTTTAGATATCAGGAACATGTCGCGATTGCAAGAGTCGTTAGAGGCCTACGTGCGCGGGGAACTATTAGAGGGTGCTGATGCCTACCACTGTGATAAGTGCAACAAAAAGGTAAACCTTGTATAATATAGGTAATAATATCATTAATTAATATTCAGAAAGAAACTAATTCGAGTTCGGTGCGAATGTCTAGGTTTATTTAGAGTATGCACCTGTAGAGGAACATCATATATTGTAGAGTCGAAGTGATTAATATCCGCTAGCAAAGTTTTGCCGTCGTACTTAAGTTCTAGACGTAAAGATACAAATAACTGAAATACCTAAACCTTATTTATTATTATTATGTTATTTTCCTTTCAGGTGGTGACAGTTAAGCGGTTATGTCTAAACAAATTACCTCCAGTTTTAGTTATTCAATTAAAGAGATTTGAATATGACTTTGAAAAAGTATGTGCTATAAAATTCAATGACTATTTTGAATTTCCTCGAGACTTGGATGTAGAACCTTATACAGGTAAAGTGCAACACTATGTCTTCAAAGTCGAACAATAATATCTAAAAATAAATGTCCCCAGTAATTTCAATAATCATTTGTTTTAGCGTGGGGTCTGGCTCGGGCCGAAGGTGACGCGTCGTTATGGGAAGGTGGCGAGGAAAAGGCACAGGAAACGCATTACCAACTCAGTGGTATCGTCGTACACTCAGGACAGGCATCCGGTGGCCACTACTACTCATATGTTTTGCTCAGGTATTCAACCTTATTAAGTATCTTATTGCATATTCAAAAGTCTTGATTCAGGCTGGTAAGCTGCTACGAAGGAAAAAAAATAAGATAAAAAATAACATGTAAAATGTTTCGTACATAGAGACAACGGTAGCGAGACAGGTCGGTGGGTGAAGCTGGACGACGGCGACGTGTCGGAGTGCGGCATGCACGACGACGAGGAGATGAAGGCGCAGTGCTTCGGCGGCGAGTACATGGGCGAAGTAAGTGCAGACGATATCACGAGCTCCACGCTGCATTACACTTACCATCACCCCCTTATTCATAAATACCTATCGTAATAATTACTTTTGTAATACAATGTTCAATCGCGTGCGAGCTTTGGTGCCACGAGACATGGTAACTCGTAAATACATATCAGTCGTATTAACAGTTACAGGTGTATTGTCTCGAGACACCCAAGCGAAATAAACAATCAGCTTAATAAGACATTTTATTTATTAGAAATTATGAATGAGGGGGTTAAAGCACAATATGTTGTGCTTGTGACATGGTGACTTTTGTCATGTTGTAGGTATTCGATCCGATGTTAAAGAGGGTGTCATACAAGCGGCAGAAGAGGTGGTGGAACGCGTACATGCTGTTCTACACGAGGAAGGATACTATAGAAAATCAGTCAGTTTTAGAACAATCTATGAAAAATTTAACAATGAAGTAAGTTAGAAAGCTTGTCTAAATTTATTAATACTGATTAATATATAAATAGCTACAGTGTTATTGTTTACTTTTTCCCAGAGAAAACATTATACCCAGGCCTATTTGGCAGTCAGTACGTCGCAGTAACATTGCATTTTCACACAACCAAGATCAGTTTAGTCTTGAGCACTTCAACTTCATGAAGAAGCTCTGCTGTATGCGACTGCAAATGTTACCTGGATCTCAAAGCGCTGTTTGGGTAAGGACACCACTCGTTTCTTATGAATACAATATTATGTCTTTAGGTTTGTTGCCATATTAACTTTGCAATTATTTTGTTTAGGGACCGGAACACGAAGAAATGTCGATGTTAGCGGTACAACTAGCCACAAAGTTCTTATTCCAAGTCGGATTCCGGACAAAGAAAACACTTCGCGGCCCCGCCTCTGACTGGTAAGTAACGTTAAAGAAAAACAATACTAAAAAGCAGAACGAAAATTTTTCATGTAAAAATGTTTTTATTTCAGGCACGACATATTATGTCAACACTTGAGATGCTCACAAATGGTTAGAGCGTGGTTTGCAACAGATCTCTTCAAACATCCACACAGGTAAAGTACCTACGTGTCTGTTTCTGGTCGCTATTTACATAAATTTATTTGATGCACATTATAATCTTTTAATTGTAATATTTTGCATTACAGACTTTGCGACTACCTATTATCGTGTCCTACGGCTGAAGTGCGAGTAGTGTTTATGAAAATTATTGTCTTTTTGGCACATTTCTCAGTTCAAGATCCTCCAGGTAAAATATTCATTATAATTAAATTTTTATTGTTGACATTCTCAAGATGTTTATGAAATGTAAAGTTGATTTTATAATTAGCTTTGATTGACAGTTAATACCGCCATGGTTGTTTGTGTGTGCAGTGAGCAACGGTTTCGGCACGTGGTGTTCCCGCGAGGAGGCGGGCTCGCTGTCGGACCAGCTGCTGTGCAGCGCGCGCGCGCTGGCCGTGCCGCCGCACACGGACGCGCACACGCACCGACACCTGCCGCTGCTGTTCAACCTCTTCCACACCTACGCCTGCCTCGGACTCAGCGAGAAGCACCAGCTGCTGCGGGTGAGTTCCACTACCGCTACTTATACAAATTACAGACTGAGAGTCAAGTCCGACAGTATTAGATGTACTTTGGGCTGATTCATTGTCATGATAATCGGGTTATTGATGTGAATCACCGTTTTGTTGTGATCTTGGTTAGTAATAAGTTAATATCCATTGATAAGGGTAGTTGTATTTAGTAGCAGATCTGATCACTTTTCAATAGTGGCCAGTTGCGTGGGTGGGTATCCACATGGGACACTACTGCACCTCGCGGCTTTAGAAAATACATGACATAGTCAAGTTTTTTTTTGTGCCGGCTTTCTATATTATTTACTAAATTAAGAATTAAGTACATATACGTTTTCTTTTTCAGTTGAAACTCCTAGACATCGTATTAGCTGTTTGTATGGATGAGTCCAACACGTCAATGGGCAAATATCAGTACCCAGAGTCAGCTAAAATTCATCAGGTAATATGCAACAACAACATGTTTCCTTTGTTTTTGCCTCTTGTACTCCAAAGAGCTATTTTTAAGGCATCCATATAGCAAGGAATGAAAATGCTGAGTGTATAGTATCGTGGTGCGTGTGTGCAGGTGGTGTGCGCGCTGGTCCGCTGCTGCGACGTGAGCGCGCGCTGCCAGTCGGCGGGCGCGGGCGAGGGCGCGGCGCCGCTGCCCAACCCCTTCGCCGAGCACGCCGCGCACGCCGCGCACGCGCGCCCCGCGCTGTCGCCCGCCGCCGCCGACGTGCTCTACAACAGGACCGGGTGAGCACTACCAAGATAGCCACGAACCAGACCACGGTGGGCTCAAAACAGACTTTAAAAAAGTGCCCAAATTAAAATTAATTTGATCAATTAGGAATAAACATAAATTTAGCAATTAATTGTAAAAGTCACCTTTTTACTTTTGACTGTTATAGTCTCGATATTTCACGAACTTTACTTTTTAAATTTCAGAACTTATATGAAGAAATTAACCGAAGAATGTTGCGGGTGCGATGAGGGCATCAGACTGCTGCAGTTCCTGTGCTGGGAGCATGCGGGCTGGTCGCGCATAGCGTTGGCCGAGCTCCTGTGGCAGATGGCGTACGCGTATTGTCACGAGCTACGCCGACACTCCGACGCGCTCACCGCGCTACTGCTGCTGGAGGACAGCTGGCAGACGCACCGCATACATAACGTTATTAAAGTAACTTATTAAAACAAGATACATGATTCGAACAAGCCAAGGAGGAAATTAAAAAAAACCGTTATTTATTTCTAATTAATTCAACAACGAGTCGAAGCTTATTCAATCAAGTATCTGCTTTGTTAGATTCTTATTTCTTTTAAACAATTTCCTTTAGTTACTATATTATTATGGGAAAAATCTATGTATGGTGAAGAGTTATTGTCAATTTTTAATAAATTTTGGTGACTTAGCCCAGATTATAACTCAGATCGCTGGTCTAAGTTGCATGTTCTGTTGCTTGCTTAAATGTTCCCAATTAACTTAATGTTATTTGAAATTATGTAGCAAAACTCATCTTTATTACTTAGTAGGTAGTGGTTTCGTAGAACTTATATTGTTGTGATTATGAGCTAGGAGATTGTAAAACGTGCGTGTTGTGTCGGCAGGGCGTGCAGGGCGTGTCGGAGGAGCGGCCGGGGCTGCTGGAGACGGCGGCGCGCGCGCGCGGGCACTACCAGAAGCGCGCCTACGCCTGCGTCAAGCTGCTCGTGGGCGTCATGTGTCGCGCGCCCGCCGCCGTGCGCGCCGTGCACGCGCAGCACGACAGCCGCCGCCGCTGGCGCACGCTGCTCACCTGGCTGCAGGACGAGCTCGACCGCGTAACTACACACTCCTACTGCATGCGCCACGCTACTGCACTCGCCCACAGAGAAAGGATTTCATTCATAAAAAAAGAAGAGCATAAGCGCTATTACCATAAAGTAGTTCATTAACAGTAGAGTGCAAACATATTATTTTAATTTTATACATCGTGTTCTCTCTTATTTGAAATTGATTAATGGAAATGCTTTCAGAAGTATGGCCCCGGCGGTTACGGCTCGTACGGCACGTGGTCTCCACCAGGAACTTCGAACGAGACGTCTAGTGGGTACTTTTTAGAGCGCAGCAATTCTGCAAGAAAAACTCTCGAAAAGTAAGTTCCGTGTACATTTTATTTAAATATTACTCTATTTTTAGGTTAGATTAGAATATACTTTATTGTACACCATGGAATTGCAGCATTGATTCATACACACATTTTCAATGATGTTTTTTTTATGATCTTCTAATGCATTCAATTCAACACTAATCATGTATTGTTTGACCTCCGCAGAGCTTACCAGCTGTGCCCCGAAGAAGAAGACGAGGAGGAAGAAGAGAGTCGCGAGGGCGCGTCGGGCTCGGGGTCGGGCGACGCCGCGGACGACAGCGTGGACGAGGACGAGGCGGGCGAGGACGACGCGGCCGCGCGGCGCCTGGCGCTGGCGCCCGCCGCGCCGCCCGCGCCCGCGCCGCCGCCGCAGCCGCCGCAGCCGCCGCGCGACCCGCTGCCGCCGCTGTGAGCGCCCGCGCCCGCGCTACACTTATTTATCTAACTTACATGTTCCGCTTTAAAAGTACCATAGTATTTATTATTCGCTGCTAAGATACGTCGTAGTGCTCTCTCGGTACTCGAATTTAATTGACGTGTTCGCGAAGGTTCGATTGTCGCGTGCCGCGGGTCGGTCGCAGTGCGAGTCGCGCGGTGTCGCCGCTCGGCCACGTCGACATGTCGGAGGAGAGCGGGTCACATTTAAATAGTCGGACGTTGAATCCCCGAGTTGGCTCGGAGTTTAATTTGGTCCCCAAATATTTTATTGTTTTAAGTTCACTGGCATGATGTGAAGCAATCTCCTTTAGAAATAAGTTTGTTTATCTGTGCAAAATATCCATAAATGAGTTGTGAATTTGTAACGTATTCAATTGTGCAGCCGATTTTGTAAGCATTGATATATGAAATGAACAATTTGAAGTAAAGCTTTTATTACAATAGTTCATCTGATGCATTTTAATATAGTGATAAACAACATTTTTTACTCTTAGTTTGAAAATTGACATGCATTGAAAATAACTTACACAGTACATATTTCTTAGGGTCGTATTACAAAATGTAAAGCTAGGTGCTATCTGTAGAGTCGCGTGGTTAATTTAGATTGTGCTCGTTCGCTTATTAATTGTTTTGTTGGTTGAAATGTTGGTTAGCTTTGATGTTTCAAGATAATAACATTTTAAAATATATAAAGCAGTGCTATTTTATTAACATTCTAGAACCGTTGCTGCATTTTATATTGAACATTATTATTATATAATAATTTGAAATTTTACAACAATTAATAAGTTTCTAGTGTATAGGTGATACATTTAAATAAATCTGTGTTACTAATTAGAGAGAAGGAATACAGAGCTAAAACAATATCGCTTACGAATGTGTGCTGAATATGCGTGTACAATAAAATATATTTATAAAGTGAAACGTACGTTTTTAATCACGTGATTCACAGCGAATTATTTATTTTAATGAAAACGACGATTGAAAAGTAGTCTGTGTCGCAAATACGTTAATATTTCCATATTCACTACACGCGTAGTTATATTATGTGGAATATTACAATATGTCTATTTTGTAACATTGAAATGGTTTCCGGTCAATTAAACTTAATGAAAACGCATCCGATGTTGTGATCAAACTAAAACATTTGGCATAGCTCAAATAATACCCCAACAATTATTGTTAATAAAGTCGTCAATGTTTAGGGACCGAGTTCAGCGACCTCTGCATCACTTTTAAATGTTGTTAACTATTATGGCATATTTAAAGAAGTCATTTAATAATAGATAATATTATAGAAGATCTTTACAAAAGGAGTCATGTTTTAAAAATAATTCTGAACCAACATTTATAAGTGAAGTAAGACTTGAATAAAATGTACATAGTATAAACAAACACAAATAATCTAGGCCAGAGAACACGTATTGGCCTAACTCTGACTATGTAAACAATATTTAATATTTCAGTTTTTTATTTGCTAGATGTATTATTATAATAAAATAAACTTAGTTTTAATTCAGTGAAAAGTGTAGATATAGGTATTAACGACTAGTCTAACAGGAAAATGTTGCCACTATGTCAATGTTCTGCTTTGTAATATAATGTTATTTATTTTTATATTTCACGACGGTTGTATAATATTTTCCTTTTTTTCTAGTGGTAAAATTGTTGTAACATTCAGGCTATCAGGCGTTGCAGACGCTGTGCCAGCCCGCAGTGCGCCGCCTCAGGCCGCACGCCCAATAGTCACTTGTAGCCATTAACGATTGCACTTTGCATTCTAGTATTTTACAAATATAAAACCACCGTGATATTCTGTGAGTATTTATTTTTCATGTTACTTTAATCATAAATGAGCCTTCAAATTTGGTCACGGACCATGTGCCTTATTTTAATTTTATTTGCTCAATGCTTGCACCTGATAGTCTGTATATTGATCTATTAACAAGTTTTTAATTTAAATGACTTATTTACATTCATTTTGCATGTAAACATATTAAATAATATTAATAACGCAAGTATTTTTAAATGTGATAAGAATAGAAAATAAATTTTATTGCTTACTGAAACACCAAGCAATGTTTACATGCTGAAGTGAATGATTTCAAGTCGTGTTTTATTTTGGCTTTAAAATTATAAGAGTCGCTTTATATCATGGTTTTATAAGAAAAAATATTAACACCCAAAATCACAAGTTGTAATGATTGATATAGTACAGAATAGCATTGTGAATAATTAGATACCTGGTTGATAAAACGCCGATTGTTGTTAATGTTATTACCAAAGATGGAGTTATAGATAGAGGGGAATGTGGTGGCCCTTAATAGCTTAATAATTGAAATGTTTTGTATCTTTTATAAAATGCAAAGTTAACGATATTATGTTGAAACGACATAAAATGTGATTGATCTTAGATAGGTGAACCGCTATAAATCGTGTTTTGAAACCAAATTATTAAAAAAAATACTGATAAATAATCACATGTGGCTGGTGTATGATTCTCGAAGTGAGTTTCGAAACCTTGTAAATATCATCAACCGGAAGTATGTCAAACTCAACATGAAATTCACAATATTTTATATTCATGAAATTCGTAAATAGATCTTAAATACTTCAAAGCAGTGTGTTCCCAAACAAATGCTCCCAAAATGCTCTGTTAAAATATTGAACATTTTGTAACAAAGCATGTTAATTACCTTGACTTAAATATTTATTTTTGCAGATATTTACGTTGGGAATAATCACTGTATTACAAGTCATGCAAAATTCACCCAAACCATGTAAAATTTGTATTGATAGAATTATTATAAGATCAGTTGAGTTTTGTATAACATTTCTATGGCAAATATAACGAAATGGCATTTGACAATTATACAAGAATGCTCAAAAAGCATTCATGCAGATATTATACTATTCAAATCAAGAAATAAATTCATAAAATCTATATTGTGTTTTACTTTATCACGATACATGCATTCACAGAGCTGCTACTTGTGATGTTTGTTGGCTTTTGGGGAGAGGGCTTATGCCCAATTGTAATCATCGTAAATCTGACCTTGATTAGGATATTGTTAATATCTCAACTATTTTAAGGAGAAGACATTGATCTCTTTTCTAACTTTATATATATTCTGAAAACAATAGGATTCAAATGAAACAAAAACGAACCATAAAAATATGGCAATCGTGATCTTATCATAATTATGGAATGTAACAACTTGCGTATGCCTTTTTGTGTCAACAATTTTGACCTGTGCCCTAAGACATAATACTCACTGTAGATAAGTTATGATTGCGTATTAATTGTAATCATTTACATCCACTTCACGGTAAGAAGTATTTGAGTAAGGCCGTTACCATCTAAATCGGTTTTAAAGGAAATAATTGCGATGGATAAATACGTGAGCATAAAAGATATTGAGGAAGCAGCTCTTCAAATATTGCCAAAACCGGCGCGGGACTACTATAAAAGTGGAGCTACCGATGAACAGACTTTGGTTGAAAACAAACTAGCATTTCAAAGGTGCGTATTAGAAAGCATTCGCAAAGTGCGAGATCTCCATTGTCTTCATCCTAAATGTTCATATTTTAATTCTTGTATTGCCAACAGCTTTCTCTTATGGTGTAATAGTCAAGTCTGAAAAAAAAAACTTTCACCAGTCATCAGCTGATTACAATTTTGTATGTTGTGGGTGCATTAAGTTTAATGTTGCCTGTTCTTTGATTACATTTGTTCAATACCATGCATCGCAGAAGAAGAAACATGACACGTAGTATTTTCTGGCAGTCTTTCATGTAATTTTTTATTTATCATAACTGCATTGTTATTATTTTTTATGTATTCATGGGGCAGGTTGCGTATTCGTCCAAAGTGCTTAATTGGAGTTGGAAATTGCGATCTCCGGACATCAGCACTGGGACTGGAAGTATCCTTGCCTGTTGGCATATCGCCAACTGCAATGCAGAGGATGGCTCATCCTGATGGGGAATTAGCTAATGCTAGAGGTAAGTAGATAACACTTAAATAATTTCTAATGTATTAATCTAAGCATATAATTAATATAAAACTTAAACATATTGAAGTAATATTCGTGTGTTTTGTGTTGTTTTAGCTGCCCAAGCGGAACGCACAATTTTCACCTTGAGTACGATAGCCACCAGCTCCATAGAAGAAGTAGCTGAAGCAGCACCTGACGCTATTAAATGGTTTCAACTGTACATTTATAATGATCGGTGAGTAGGTCCTAAACCAAATGTATTTTTTTTAATGGATAGCAATTATGGCTTCAACTAATAATTTATTTATTTTATTTTTAGAGAAGTGACTAAGAATCTAGTTTCAAGAGCTGAGAAGGCTGGATTTAAGGCTATCGCTCTAACTGTGGATACGCCATTGTTTGGTATAAGGCGAGCAGATGTGCGCAATAAGTTTACACTACCACCGCATTTGAGGTATCGAAACCAAGACGAATATAATTCCCAAACGATTCGCACGACATACCACATTTTTCCATACTAATTATTTTTTTATCCTTCGTAACAGGTTAGCAAACTTTGAAGGTATTTTATCAACTAAAATTCAAAGTACAGGAAGTGGCAGTGGTTTAAACACCTACGTTGAGAACTTATTTGATAAAACTCTGACTTGGGATGAAGTTAAATGGTTGAGAAGGTAAGATTTGTGTATTCGGCCACTACTCACATAAACAATTATAGTTACCTACGAGTATATGTATAGATACTGATGAAAACCTTTTTTAACAGCATTACCACGCTACCGATAATAGCTAAAGGTATCTTACGCGCAGATGATGCAATTAAAGCCGTTGAGGCAGGTTGTTCTGCAATTTTGGTATCAAACCATGGAGCGAGACAACTGGATGGTGTTCCTGCTACCGTAAGTTTGAGTAACGTTATAAGTTTGAAAACTTCAAATCTTTGAAATGAATTCTTATCTCAGGCATGTATTTCAGATTGAAGCATTGCCCGAAATTGTAGAAGCAGTAAGACCTTACAATGTAGAGGTATATTTAGATGGCGGAGTCTCAACCGGAACTGATGTTTACAAAGCCTTGGCTCTTGGCGCCAGAATGGTAAGCATTATCTTTTACAATCTATGTATTAGTTTCATAATACTTTTATGTTAGAAACCTCCGTACGTTGTTGTCTGAGTTAATTTTACGTTTGCCGAGGCTTACCATCTCCTGAAATGTTTTAGTAGTGTTTTAGTAATATATTTTACTCTCGATTAGTATATCACGACAGTTTTTGTAATATTTTTAATTTATAGTGTACTCGAAGAGATTCATTAGTAATGGTAAAATGTGTCTCCCTAGGTTTTCGTTGGACGTCCTGCTCTTTGGGGCCTAAGTGTTGGAGGGCAGGCTGGTGTTCAGAGGATGCTAAATATATTCCGTACTGAACTGGAATATACGTTCCAAATTGCAGGTACTTATAAAATAGTATCCTACCATTTCAAAAATATCACATATTATAGAGTAAATCCCAAAAGTCCAATTCAACCTCCAACAAAACTCAACCTTTAACATTTATATACATTTTAAATAAAAATAAGTATGTACCCACCCCCTATAGGTTTCATGTTACATAGGTACGTAACTAAGATGTAGAACTATAAAAAAATCTATGACCTCTATAGGTAAAAGCTGCAGAACGTCTCTGGTCATAACTATCAAAATAAGCTAAAACATATAATTGACTAAGCTTATCTGGTTCTTTTCTTATTTTTTAGGATGTTTACAGCAAATTTATTATTGATAAATAAGACGTGGTATGTCAAGGCCAAGGGGACAGGCCACCATAGATAAGTTATCTTTAAAATGTGACTCCTATGTTATTTTATGATTGTAGGTATCAGAAAAAATGGCCAAATGCAACATGACAATACAATTCTTTAGTTATCTTCTTCTTTCTTTAGTTTTCTACGGTTCTAAAGTTATGTTGCTCAGTAGTTTTACCTATTGAATTGTGAATATAGCTTTACCAAAGCCAATGTCTGCACACAATTTAACGATGTATTTTTACGGCTAATAGCGAGACATGATTTATTCTGACAGTAAAATAGCTTTATTTGATCATTTAGATTTCAAATTCAAATCACTAATTTAAATATTTATTTTTTCTAGGAACCCCGACTGTTGCTGACATCACAAAGGATATGGTTCGCCATGAATCTATGTATTGTAAATTATAAGTTGTACTTGCCTAGTTGATCTACTCCAATAATGTTACCATGTATTAATTACATCATTGCCATTATGGTGTTAATAACAAGACGGAGTACATGTTTACTTTACTGCATCTAATTGTTTTGAGAACCCTTAAAGTAATACATATTATTATGTAACTTGTGAGTTATATAGTAAGTATGTACTCGTTACTGATTCGTGTACATAGTGATAATAATACATTTGTTGTAAAATAAAACAATATATTATAATCAATTTATTTTATAATTAATTTCCTGTATAGATTATAGAGAACTGCGGGTGTCATATAACTTTCCTGTGGCCACATAGCTCTAGAAATTTTCTGAAAATACAATGGTTACTTGGAACAATATTTCTTAACTGTATATTTCATTTATGTTAGTTTTGAATGCATGAAACCTACCTTAAAATCGCAACCGTACAAATTAATACCTAGTTTAAGCTTTCTTATTGTTTTCTTCAAATGCTCATCTTTCTCTAGTTTGCACTTCAACGAGATGGTATTATTACAAGTGTTACACGCGTTTGACATCGCAACGCTTATATCTTCAACATCTTCGTCTTCATTTGAGCTCGAACCTACCGTTTCATCCTCAGACTTGTGGGAACACTCATTTAACAAGATTGCATCTCTTTTGCGCATGTAATTGGTAAAGCTATAGTTGCAGGTCTTGTCTTGTTTCGAAGTTTGAACTAAAGAATGTTCTTTAGTTTCGTCTTCGTTACTTTTAGGTCGGAATATATTTTTTACAGTTTTTACCAAGGTCGTGCACGATTCATTGATAACTTCGAAAAATCGTCCACTAATAGACCGACGTTTAATTTCTGTAACGGCACTGCTCCTCTCCAAACGTTTCTTGTTTTCTCTACGTCTTTTCATCTCATATCGTAGTTTCTGCTTGCGATACATTGAGCTTTGACGGGATTCTTCAAAACTTTCTGTTTTGGGCGTAGACGCAAAGTAAGGTTTAAAATCGTTTGTTTCTATTGTACTGTTGTTACTTCCTTGGATAAGTATCGAAGTTTGATAAACGCTGTCATTCTTTAAGTTATTTTTAGAAGGATTTTTTGTTCTATCGAAGGTCCGATACGTTTTGTCAGGCGTATTGAATTTAGTGGTCTCTAGCGGTTTAGTAAGATCTTGGTTCCGCAAGAATGAAAATGATAATTCTTTAGTCTGGTCATAGCGCAGAGTATTATTTTTAATTATTTTCGTGTTATTGCCTAAACAAGAAGGCTTACTTACTATTCTAGTATTATTAGTTCGTGTTGTATTGTAGAATATGGTTCGAGTGATCTGTTGGTTGGTTGTTTGATTTTCGGCATTCATTTTAAGAGAAAATATTTCTTGTGCCTTTTTGAAGTCGTTTTGAGCGCCACTTTGATAAATTTCATGTATAACGTTTTTGAAAAGTCTGGTGGTATCTGTACTGCATTCTGAAATATAGTTTTGCTTCTCTTGACTTATAGTCCCGACCAAAGGTTCATCGGGTTTATTAGTTTTGTTCTTAAACAACACCTTTGTGCCTCCACATCCTGTAAAAATGTATGAGATCCTTATTGAACTATTCTCTGTATATATTAGGACTTAATGTATTCATCACACATACCTTTAACTTTAGATGTATGATGCAAAATTATTGTGGCCCATTGTCCTAACTGTAAAAATGGTTAAAGCTTAGCGTATGTACCTGCTGTAAATACGTATCTCGTCGTGTCATACGTAAAACAATGATCCTACGTACCTTTGACTGCGGTCCATATAAATGCAAGAAATCTCGCAGCTGTTCACAAATGTCAGTTCCAGCAATAAGTGCTACTGCTTCGGGAGAACTCTCCGTTACTATTGCAAGGAGCTGCAGGCAGACGTCAAGTTGTAGAAAATCTCTGAAAGTATGCATAATGATTAACCACTTACATATTCTGCACCTACACTCAATAATACGTGCAACGGTTAAGTTACTATACCTTTGAAACAAGGCTAGTCCTTTACACTCAAGGAAGAGGCTTATATTACGGCAGTGGTTCTGTAGCAAGCTCTGTAGAACTAGAAGCACCTCGACATTTCTTTTGCTGCATTTCTGCACACACTGGAATATTACATAAATAATGACATGTGTTGGTATCTACTTGTTTTAAGGTAAATAACCTACCTACTATGTTAACTGACTGTTAAAGATGGATGTTAAACTTTGAAAAGAAACTGCCTAACTTTAGCGAAGTAGAGAATCCTAAAAAGATTTAGTACCAACTGTTTTTTTCGCAATCTATATTTTCTCATTTTGTAAATAATTGAAAACTAGAACTCATGCGTAGTCCGCAATAGAACGATGATAAAAGTTGAATTTTTATGTTGAATCATACCAATGGAACCAGGTGTGTACAGTAACTTTGATTCGCTTCAATGCCGCGACACGTTTCGGCAAGACATCGGCATAAAGCTCGCCAGGCATCTTGATTCTGTAAATTCAGCATGGAGGAATTAGGACGCTACATGGTGAGGAGTAGGCCACAGTTGTCAGTTGAAATCTCGTATTATAAAGTGAGCCACGCTATGTTAAAAGTATGCAAATATCGGAATACCTTCAAGCTGTTATTGTAGCTATACAACGTCAGTCGTTGTCTGACTCGTGAACTGTAAAATTGCGGTACAGTAGGCTGTACCGTACGGTGATATCCTTTCCAAGGCAAATTATTGGATTAGTTCAGAATATTGTAGGGAAGCCTTTAAAGGGTAAAAATGTTTTAGAGAGTTGTAATAAGTAAATTTTATCTACCATCATAGAACTTGTAAACAGGTCGCAGAGACTCGCCAGACATCCGCTGCTTCTCATCATGTTTCTGGCATACACAACCATGCTCTTTCTCTTTACGCTATCTTCTTCATTCACGTAAAGTAGAGCCGATAGAAAATTGAATATAATTGTAGTTTTCTTTTGAGGGCAGTCTGCTAATATTTTGCAAACTTGGTCATATAGCGGGCTGAATGTGACGACCGCTTCTATGTTGGGATCCTACAGAGGATTGGAAAACAAGTAAATAAATTAAATTATTTGCAAATCGACTTCAAAAATGGTATTTCACATTTTGCATTCAAGGTACAATTATAATAAATTATGATATGGAAAGCAGGATACAAATATTATTACTATGTTTGGAGTGCCAAGAGGTAAAACAAATACAATAAATTATCCCACCGTACATCAAGCATTAAGTAAGCTGATAGAATCGATAATAATTTAACTTGCATGTCGACATCTCTTATTGTATTGAATACTTCCAAGACACCTGGTAAATTAAAAGATTTTCCATTTTTTATCGAAGATATGACATCCTGAAAATTAATGTTCAATTAATAGCGTAAAACGTAGGCCGCTGATTAATGACTTAGATAAAGTGTGGCTTCACCTTTATCATTAAACAAATATATTGATTATTCTTCCAATCCTTCATCATTACTAAAGATAAAGATTTAGAGTTTCCGCGTACCTACAGTAACTCTATAAGCTAGCACTTTGCTTACTGATAATGACAATTTAAACATTCAAAACTTGCCGCCAAATATGTTTTTTTTTTATTTGTTAAAAAAGATAGGAGAGACAACTAAAAAACATTATTTTTAATATTAGTTAAATTATGTCAATCAATAATTAAAAACTTTATTTATTTTAATTAAACAACTGATTTCGTTTCTGTACCATGTTTTATCGCATGATTTTTATTTTTCGTTATATTAGAAAATCTTGTTTTTGGAGTAATAATATGGCGTCAAGCAACATTGGTTGGCATCTGTCAATTAACGAGCTAATGTCAAAATGCATCCAAATTCTAACCAATTTGTCGTGTTTACTACTGTTTGATGCAGAGCAGCAGAGATTTCACAGGAAACAGTAATATAAGAATCTTGTGTTAATATGGATGTTGGTGAACTTCTATCATTCAAGGTGAGTAAACTCTTGTATATTGATATTTGTCAAAAAAGCGGGAGAGCTTCATGTTGTACAAGGGAAGAATATAAAAATATTTCTTTCTGATATTCACAGCCTACACCAACGCCTAAGAGACCAAATGATGAAGACAGTGGAGATTCCGACGATGATGTTAAGTCGTCTAAAATGCGGCGCATTACTAAAAGCAAATCAGATCATTTGGCACTGCCTTTGAGTACATCACTTCCCAAGGAGCCCATGATAACAGATAAGGAAAGGGAGGATATTCTTAGATTTGTAGAAACGGAAGCTACAGAGGTAAGTTTTGCCTTTAAAAAAAGGTAAAAAAGAATCATCCAATATAAATCTCTATATTTTATTGTTTTAGGGTGACATACTTGATGATACTGCAGTTAAGAAGTTAGTGTTAAACTTTGAAAAGAAAACACTCAAAAATAGAGAAATGAGGATAAAGTTCCCAGACCAACCAGAGAAGTTTATGGACAGTGAGATAGATTTACATGAAGCTTTGCAGGTATTGTAAATCATAATACTAACAATTGCTGTGCAATATTATACTTGGTAGTCTTGGTATACTTGGCAGTCTTCATAGGCTTATGCTTATGAAGACTGTCAGACATATTTTTAAAAATTTAAGCAATATGGGAAACTAGTTGCTTTTATATTTTCTGGTAACCGTATCAACCTGACCGTCCAATTGCTTTCGACTTAGAGGCTGATTTCTGGGATAGCCTGTATGTACACAAAACAGTTATTGAATGTTAAAATTAATTTAATAGTTCTGTTTCTCTAGGATTTGAGTGCTGTGGCTACAGTCCCTGACCAGTACCCACTGCTTGTCAGTTTGAAGTGTGTGAATTCATTGCTGGAGTTGTTGTCACATGACAACACAGATATTTCTACTAAGGTTGTACACCTACTTCAGGTAAGACTACAGCATTGTACATATTTCTTTACTTAGGCAATGTCGTGATCAAATGTGTTTTGTAAAGTAACAGTAACAATATGAAAATTTAAAATTATCCTACATGTAGTATTCTTAAATATTCAATGGGACCAAAGTTAACTATTCTACTCATTATGACTGTTCATCATTATAGTATCCTACATTATGTTAAGTTTCATCAATATAATAAGAATTCTCAGTAAAATGGTACTTAAATAAAATTACACACTAACCAGCTGTGTTTATGTAGGAATTGACAGATGTAGATATTCTACATGAGAGTGAGGAAGGTGCTGATGAGTTGATCAACGCCCTGGCTGAGGCCGAGGCGCCGGCGCTGTTGCTGCACAACCTGTCGCGTCTGGACGAACAGGTGCCCGACGAGAGGGATGCCGTGCATGACACACTAGGTATGAAGATATATTCAAGTTTAAAAACAATTACTTTTCAAATGATACTGTTACTAACGGTAGTAATAGGTTTTAATACTTAAAAGTAATAGTTTCAAGGAAGTTTTGAGTAAATATGATGGAATTATGATTAGAATATTGATTAAATGAAAAATTCTAAACATTTTACTGTATTCTCAGGTATCATAGAAAACCTAACAGAGTTTAGACCAGAGATGTGTTCAGAAGTTGCCAAACAAGGTTTCTTGCAATGGATACTCAAAAGACTGAAGGTACACTATAAACATAAGCCCTTTTATTCGTGAAATGTTTCTTCCTTTTTCTCGTAACTACAATAATGAGCTTTATTTTTTACAGCTTAAAGTGCCTTTTGATGCCAACAAATTATACAGCACAGAGATTTTATCGATTCTACTACAAAATACACCTGAGAACAGAAAACTATTGGGAGAACTTGATGGTATTGATGTTCTACTGCAGCAGTTGGCGGTAAGTTGAAATGTGTATTCAATAGTACAAATTTTATGTTATTCCAGATCCAAGAGTGTAATTCAAAATCAAGTTCAAATTCTCTTAAGAGCATGAACAATCTTATGTTTTTTCGATAGTTAAAAAATATTATAGTTTAATATGTTTAAAATTTACCCGATTTTGACATGCTCTAATTCCCTTTTTATTCACATGATAACAAAAAACAAACATACTTTTCAGTATCTGTTGGACTGATTGTGAGACAGGTATTTCTATTTTGTCAAATTTCTTCTCCAATGAGAAGATGAAGTTTGATGGTGAATTAGGTCAAAAAAGCCATTTTTCATCAGTTCTACAAACGCAACGATCCAGCGGGTGCAGAGGAACAGGAGGCGATGGAGAACATGTTCGACTCCCTGTGCTGTGCGCTCATGGAACCCACTAACCGCGACCGCTTCTTGCGCGGAGAGGGTCTGCAGCTCATGAACCTTATGCTTAGGTATATGACCAAGTCCTAGTAATGTTTCAGAATTTAAGCTTATGGTTTCGGGTGACATTTATAACACAACTGTCAGTTTATTGATAACAGGATGTTTCTGTGTTGTATATAGGCAGGTTATTGCCATTGTGGAAGCTAGACTTCGCCCCACAATGCGAGATGTGTCATTTTATCTCAACAGGAACTTACCTGTTTTTATAACTAGTATAAATTTCACTAAATCATATGGCTATACCATAAGTTTTTACGAAGGTCGTTATATATAAAAAAAAATATATAAAAATTTCAGGGAAAAGAAAATGTCTCGAAATGGTTCACTGAAAGTGCTAGACCACGCTCTGGCGGGCCCCGAAGGGCGCGACAACTGTAATAAGTTTGTAGATATCTTAGGACTACGTACAGTTTTCCCGCTATTCATGAAAACACCCAAACGGAAAAGAATATTAACGGTGGACCAGCACGAAGGTAAGTATTTCATTACCGTACCGTACATGGAAAGGTCGCTACTTGAGTGATTATTAGGTACACTTATGTGCGCTTGTTTCACGACATTCAGTTGTTCCACTGTAAAACTATTTTTATTGGTTTGCAGAACATGTTGTATCAATAATTGCATCAATGTTGCGCAACTGTCAAGGAAGTCAGCGGCAGAGGTTATTGGCGAAATTCACAGAGAACGATCTCGAAAAAGTTGACAGGCTTCTAGAGTTGCATTTCAAGTATATGGATAAAGTAGATCGAACTGAAAAGGAAATGGAGGTAAAAAAACCTTTCTTAAAGCAATACCCTCGCTCGTATTTTGAAAGTTGTAACTTGTGACACTGTTTTGTTTGATGCTTCTATGTGGAAATTATTTTTAATTTACAGCAAGAAGGCGATGATCTTGATGACGATGCGCAGTACTTAAGGAGGTTATCGGGGGGCCTTTTCACGTTACAGCTCATCGACAGAATCATTTTAGAGGTGGGTTAAGGAGTACTGTCTTTCTATTCTTAAAAATTGTAACTCGCTATCGGGTTTTAGTAAAACAAAATATAATGTTGGTAGCGATAGGTAATTAATTGACTCGTATTTTTAAGGTATGCACTGCGGGCTCGTCTACAGTGAAGCAGCGAGTCCAACGAGTATTATCTCTGCGCGGTGGTTCCTTGAAGATTATCCGACACGTAATGAGAGGTAAACAAACAGTCAGACAATTAATATTATAACTGCAAAACGGCAGAAATCAATGAAGTACATGTACCATAAGTTTAAGAGTTGAATAGTAATTGTGTATGTGGTTACAGAGTACGCGGGCAACCTCGGTGATGCTGGCAGCGAAGAATGGCGTCAACAGGAGCAACAGCATATACTGCAGCTCGTAGATAAGTTCTAAATATAAATATCTTCATCTGTGTACAAGTTGGTTTTATTTCAATGCAAACCCTTAAGCCCGTGCGCACCACGCGGACGTTCTCGACAAGAATCAAGATTCCTGTCGCTTATCCGTGAGTTATTGGTCTCAAGTATGGACATAAAAAACCAAGTAACAATTAAATAACTTTATTGAATGCATATGTAATTATTCTAATTCAAAAAAAAACTCACCAACAGTGAACAATAAACATAACAAATTACATAAAATAATCCTGAGTGTAAACAAAATAATGCACATTACTTCTTTTAAAATATTGACACATAATTATAAAAATAAAAATTCAACGTAGGACAATTTTGTGCTCATTTCCGATACTCTAATACTTTAACTAACTTTGTGATATATCGAAGCATGTAAGAACTGTTCCCCTGCATGCGCGAAGCATCTCACAAAAACGAAATTATAAATAAAAATTAATTGTTGGCGAAATTCAATATTTTTGCATGGCTATCTGAGTTACTGTGAAGAAATTATAGGCTTTATCTTTCATTTAATTAATGGATTAATTCTTTAAGTACTTTATTTTCTCGCACTCGACTCAACATTCAAATCGAACAATGGTTATTTATGTACTCAATTATTTTTTTCAATAAGCGTCTGTTGCTCACAGCGGAAGTGAGGTGCGCCGACGATAGTTGACGATTGCACTATGTTTGAAATAATTTCGCTGTGCAACAGTAAGCTGTGTGCGTTAGATTTCAGCATTTTTATTCATCAACAGATTCAAAATATGCCATGCATAAATAAAACTAATTACAGAGTTTATACTGTCGAGTTACATTTTGAAAATATGGTAATAGTTAGTCAGGTTTTAGCTATATAAAATTTAATTATTGTGACGAACACACTCTCCAACATGCTTTATCGTTTATAACACCATTCACAACCATTCTTTATTATTTTCAGTGTTTAATTATTTACATTTTGCCTATTTTTATTTGCCTGTCCTGGAAATGTATTGCTAATACTGCTTTAAATGCCAGCTGGCACAAATAAATGTGCGCACCAAAGTTATGAATAAAATTAAATATTTAAACTAGACATAAAACATGAATAAGAGAAGGACTTTACCAAACATCTAGAAGTAGATCATCACCCTGAATTTATAGAAAACGTCTATTTATGTAACAACTTTAACATTTGTTTGCAGTGAGTTACAAACCTTGACCTAAAACTAAAACACAGATAAGTACTAAAGTGTTTCACGAAAAACTATTTATTTAGCAAAATGTGGAATATGTCCACATACAACTAACAATAGCTAAATATTCATAAGTTATAGAAAAAATCCAAGAACCGATAAGAAAAATAAAATAAAATTAACTGGACTTATCTCCGTCGTATCACACTTCCTCACATTTCAACTAACTAGGAACGATGCTCTGGTTACAATTTGCAAACAGATATTATCTTGCATTCGTTTCGAGCTGTAAGTAGTGTTGTATAAAATGTGAGATTATCAACTATATCCTAAGGTAAGGTCACATTGGAGTCTATTCTAAATAACTTGTGTGTAATAATGTTATTAATATATCACCTCTAATTCGAATAAAGCTCGCCACAAGATAAAAGTTACGATC